>NW_009226225.1:0-21442 GCF_000690835.1 Fulmarus glacialis | reverse complement strand
AGAGTACTTAACTCCTTAGTTCCTCCTCTTGTTCAGAGGTACAGAATATTAAACCTGTGCTTGTTTTGTGAATGTTAGTATGATGTGTACTGGTTAAAGAATGAACGATGTGGAAAAATATAGTGTATGATCATATACTTGTACGATTCAACTTACTTAGCTCTTCCCATCTGAGCGCTTTAGCAGACTTTGTGTGTGTTTAAGGCAGTAAACGGAGCAAATGGGAAACTTTACATTTCCTACGTGGGGATATAGCATACAGAGGACAAAGTCAAGAGCAAGTTACCAGAGGTTTGTGTAGGTGCATTCTTGCAGGCAAGAGGTGGATTATCTTACTTTACTGTGTAGTGTGGGCTCCCAAATATATGTTATGGTCTTACCGAATGACAGGACATACACAAGAACCGTGTGGCTGCATTAAAACTTCCAGGCTATCAAAATTATTTGCTACAAAGAATGGGCCATTCGTTCACTCACCTTGAGGAGAGTCCATATGACATGTGTGAATTTGTTAAGAGCATGGCAAAGCTTGTGCTTGCACACAAGGACAATAGAAAGGGATTTGTGCGTGTAATACTTATTGTCACTTTTCCTGATCTGAGTTCTGAATGGCTCCAATTATCTTTTGCCTATTCAACTACAGAAATGTTTTCCTGGATATTGAATGAGCAGGGCTGATCTGATACGAGGAAAGTACAATGGAGCAAGTATCATGCTTTATACATGTTACTCCCCATCAGATCAGTGTTGCCCATACAGTTAGTTAAACATCCATACCCACCAGGTATCTACCCTGAAACTTCCTGTATTCAGTCCCTGGAAACTCTTGGAGAAGTGTCTGAAAGATGTGATGAATTTGCAGGATGTTTACCTCAAAAGTGTGTTTGTTCAGAAGGAGCAAGCGTATGACTCCTGAGACAGGTGGTATATATTTTTAGTGCTGCTCCCAAAATTTGAGAAGGCAATGGGGGCTACTAAGTAGGATGTGAGAGGTTACATTTCTGACCATGTGGGCGTAACAACAGCACGATTCTAAATATAAGAATAAAGATATAATGGAGTATTTTTTAAAAAAAAAAAAAAAAGTCACTGCAAGCGCTTTATAACCCCAGAAAAATTTATTAGCATCATGTTTGTCCAGAGTCAAATCAGGAGTTACACATGTTTGTGTACCTGTTAGATGTTTACATCTAATGTAGTTGTAGTGATTGATACAGGAGCACTGCAGTAAGTCACAGAAGGGAAGCAGGGAGAGGTTTCCTCCCTTTGTGAAAGCGAGGAGAGTTGCTCAGTAACCACTCAGTACTGGCATTGTGTCTTACAGAGACGTTTGCACCTCTAAGGGAGGAAAGCAATGCTTATTTTCTTAGAAAAAAATAGTAAGACCACCTTCTGGATAAGGAGAGATTAGAGTGCGTTTTGGAACGAAAGATCAGATCTGCCTGGACACCTGGGAAACTTCAAAGGAGAGATTAGCTATAAAAGCTTGCACGCTCAGGGAAGATGGAGCCACGTGAGCGTGAGCTCTGACAGGTGCTTCCAAGGGCTTTCTTTTATTGGAAACTCTCCCTTACAGGGAAATTGTCTGACAAAACTCAGATGTAGGCACTGTCTAGCAGATACAACCTCAGGCATAAACTCTGCAATGAGCAAAGAGATGTATAAAGGAGACAGTATAATTAAAGAGTTGTTTTCCTTTCATTTCTTCACCTATGTCTTTTATAAAGTTGTTTAACTAGGCTGCTTATTTTGGATATTCCAAATAAAATGCTTTTATTTTTGTTTGTCTTAAATTGGCTTTAAGCTGTAGCACCAGATGGGAAAGCTTGGCACCACGGGGGTCAGGAGAGGAAGGAGTGTCACACAATGAGCCTGGTGCGTGTTTGTAAAATACCAGGGTGCCTGCCTGAAACCAAAGTCTTCAGGGAGCATGCTGCACATGCTGCTAGTCTAAACATTATTTTACTCATCTTTTTCTTGTACTTTAGGAGCACAGTTTGGCCAAACCACTGAGCTGGGGGATAATCTGCGATTTATCTGGATTTGGTTCCAGCAAGTTTGACTTAAAGATGATTAAATGGACTGAGCTTTTGGCCTGATTCTATTACAGTTTCATTACAGAAGTTTGAATTGAATGTAGTAAAAGGCAAGCTCTGCTTTTACCTTGGAGCCTTGTTAGGTGGAGAGAGCCGTAACCTTCAATTCACAGTTTGTTAGAAAGGGTTTGTAGGACCTTGAAGTGAAAAATATGTACATGGGTAGAATCCTATCGTGCTGTTTTCTGTTTGAATTCATCCAGCCTAGAAAGGCTGAGACAGGCTGCTGATTGTTTTCTAGTCTGCCTTGTCAAACCTCACTTTGCATGTGTGCAATGTCATTCTGTTAAAAGCTTTTAGGATTTGCAAGCCTTGCTTGCTTTCCCAGATTTGCCAAAACCAACTGTCCTTTCCTAGTTTTATCAATATTAGCCAGAATTTACACTTTTGCTGCTTTGATTTGACTATTATCTTGTGAAGCTGTAAGAATTAATGTAAAAAAGTATGTTTTCTTCTTTACTTAAAGGGCATTTTTAATTTTATTGGAAAATGTTTGTGCTAATTGCCTGTCAAATCCTAATATTTCATTTTTAGTTCTTCTGATAACCTCCTAAAAATGCTGCATGTTTCCTCCCTAGGGCAAACAGTAGTATCACTGAACCAACACTTAATTTAAAGTAAAATAATGGATCTGTAAAATGATAAATACTGCTTTACATACAGTGTTAGGTGTATGCTGTGGACTGTCCTCACATACTTGTTTTGGTGCCTAGGATGATAATGTACAATATCCAAAGAGGGTGAGTGATGTTATTAGGTGCCTGTGGATATGGTAAACCTATGATGGGACTTGCAAGTATCTGTTGTCCTCATTGCACCATGCATCCCTAGGTTTGTAACAGATACGTATGAGATAATATCGTAAACATCTCTTCTGCTAAAACTGTCTTTTATGGCAGTAAAACAGATAGGGATGTGGGCTTCCACCATGCAAATATTCACTGCAGTGTGATATTAAGTTGTAGGAGGAGACAATAGCACTATTTTTTGTTATAGCAATATGAATGCTTGCCAAAACCACTTATATAAATCGATACATGCACAGCTCTAAATCCTAAGCGTTTAGGCCAAATTAGTAGTATTTTGATCAAGTCCTATTGTTTCTTTATAATATTGATCTTTTATCAACCAGTCCAGCCAAACATTTTATTGAGTCTTTTTGCTTTTCTCCATATTTCGTTTTTAAAAAGGCCAGTCAGCATTCATTATTATGTAGATCCACACTGCTAGTTGGGGAAAGGAAGACAGCTTTTTTTTTTGCCTTTTTTTTTTTTATTCTTATTGGAGAAGTTAGGAAAAATATAAAAGGTCAGTTTTTCCCAAAGAATGTGATGTGGTCTGGCAAATCTGCACCTGTGCTGTTGCAGTGTTACCTTAAAGGCAAGTTTATTGGAAGAAAAAAAAAATGTACGTTTTTAAGCCATATTTGATGTGTACAGAGGAACTCGAAATGGTCAGCCAGAAGAAGTCACTTAGTACACTCGTACTAAGGCTCCTTCGTTAAGCTGCTTGGAACTTGACTGGCCTCGGGCACAACTTACTCATCTTATTAAGGGAGGAGGGGGAAAGTCAGTGTACATTTTCATAACCCTGAAAGGAGTCAGAAATTTGTAGGTGTTTCATCTGACCTTAAGGCTAATGCTACTTATTTTGCACTGTATAATCATAGTTACTGTTCCCCAAAGCAGCAAAGACAAACAGTGTGGAAAGCCTGTGAAGTAGCAAAGGCTGAAGTAATGAAAGACCCTAATTTTCCTGCTTTTTTAAGGAAATGTCAGAAATTCTTTTTTAAGTCTGTTTTCTTTTATAAAGAGTTATACAGAGGGAGCTTATTTTTTAAATTATTATCTATTTTTTTGAAGATTACTTTCCCTAACCTCTAGCAGGTTTGGGTGCAGAGCATGGATTTTTAAGTGGATTTCACAGGAACGTATTAACGTATGCCTCAAGTACTGGAAAGAGTGAAAGACATGACTTTAAAAATCTGATCCTAAAAATCTACAGGAGATTTTTCTTTTTATTATTTGCATCGTTTCTGCTTGGAAGCATCTGAAGCTGAAGGAGTTGTGAACTACCCTAAGTCTACATTTTTTTTCCTTCTGCATTTTGCGTAATGTTGCATACATGATGCAGTTAGTAGAATGTAACTTCTTGTGAGGGACAGACCAAGCTCTGCAGGATGTCATGCTCAAAATCTGGAATGAGATTATTTTTATTGCCGGCAAGTGCAGCTAAAGGGCATGGAAGAATTTAGTTGTTCAGGATACAACTGTTAGCCAGCCTTCCAGATTTCCATCTCCTTATTGAACCAGGCTTGTTTTCTTCATTAAGAGTATATAGTAACTTATTTTAAACTTTCTTCAGCCTAGCATGTAATACAACTCCATGCTCGTAAAATGAAATGTTGGTTGAATCAGGGTTTTGCTAATATGAGATGCTTCTCCTTCTCTCCCCCCACCCCCACCCCCCCTTTCCCCATTTACGTTGCCTGTAAATATTTTTCTGATCTCAGATGAAGGTAGAATTGCCTGTTGATTTTCTGGACTATGAAATGTCTCTTGAAACACCACAGTTCAGATTTTTTATTTTTTTTTTTTATATGTCCCTTCAGTATTTGCAAGAGTATAATTATCTTCTCTGAGGAAGAACCTGGTGAAATAATTGCATTGTAATTTGGAAGTTGATTCCTCTTCTTTATAGCGTGCTAATCCAGCTGAGAGGCAGCTCACATTGCACTGAAGGCTTTAGTTTGTATTACTCTCCAGCTTTTTTTTTTTTGTAACTGCTCACCATTGTTTGTTTTAAATGTTGCTTCTGTTCTTGCATTAAGATTACACTTTGTCTTCCATGTGTTCTTTTACGGATTTCTAGTGTTCTTTCTCGTATTCCTAAGTAATTTTGAGAACCCAAATGCCTTGCACAGCATGTTGCGGTCTGTATGAATGCTGCGGTGCAGGTAGAGGACTTTCCATTAGGTGCATCACGTTTCCCTCAGGTTCCACCAGAAAATCTGATGTAATCGCTGTCAAACCACTGGTGGTCCTCTTTGGCCCCATGCTTCAGTCAGCATTGGCTCATTTAAAGTGACTGAGACTATGATTTTCAGCAGTTTGCAGGATGATTGAGACTCTTGTCAGGTTTTATTTCTGGACTCAAAGGACCAAACACTGGCTGTATGGAGAGTACGTCAGTGGAGTTGTTCAGATTTTACTCCTGAAATCAGGAGTAAATTTTTGACTGAAATCAGAATCTAATCTCACTTTTTCTACTCTGCTGTCTTCATCAGGGTAAAGAAGTGTTATGTTTGATAGTCATAGGTCAGAGCTCATCTGTCTACATTGGAAAGACATTTTTCACTCTGTCAAAAAATTTGCAGGTTTGCGAGCAGGAATAACTGTTTTTTGCAGAGAGATGTTTTTTTTGCAACTGCTGAATTCTCCAGTACTGACCTAGGGCTGAGTGTCTGTTCCTCATCATCTGCTCAGAGTGTGCCAAATATTAGGAACAAGGTAGCAGCTGAAATTAGAAACAACCTTTGTCAGGAAATTTTTCTTCTGTGAGAAATAGAATAGAAATGCCACCTCTATGTTCCCTACAAAGTTTAGACTTAACACTGTCCTGAGTTTTCATTTCTTTATGTTTTATTATTAGTAAATGTCTATTCACAGTCGTGAGATGATTTTCCTTTGTGAGTTCATCAACTTGTATTGTTGCATTGCTGTTTTGATGACTGTTGGAGCTAATGTTTCAGGCCCAGGAGGATGTGAACTAGTGAGTAATCCCAGCTCACTATTTGAATTATGTATATAGCTATTGGCTGCTATCTCCCATTTAACAGTGTACTTCCGGATAATGATTCTTCTGATTATAGACTTTTTTGATATATAAAAATGTACTTCTCTGACTAGATCGTAATTAAGCCAGGAAGCAAGTGTGTTTAGTTACTTATGCTGCTCAGATACGCAGTGATTTACTATTTGCACTTGTAAACTTGTCTGAGGCCTTCTAATTGAAAGCTGTTCAAGGACACTAAGTTTATGACAATCTGTTAATCTCTTGGCATCCTCTGCGCCTCTCAGTAGTGCCATTAATGCCTTCCATTATATTCCTGCCATGTGGTTGCATATATCTGTTCTATCTTCTGCTGGAATTCAGTTTATTGAGCACGGGTGAGCTAAGTGACTACCTATTACTAGTTAACTTGACACAATTGAACACCAGTTTTATTGAAAGTTCAGCACTTAATTAATTAGTGAACTTAGGATCTGGAATATGTAAAAGACAACCAGCTCTATGTCAGCGAGAGATTCTTGTTTTCATTCTACATTACCAAAGTGGTACTTAAGGTTGAGGCTGTCCCTTAGGTATTAAAATTCTTGTCTATTTGTTTGATGAAAGGTACGGTGAATTCTTGAATGTGATATATCTGCCTATTAATAGAAATGTCCTACTAACACAACGAGGCAAGTCCTGAAAGCGGAGTGGGACAGGAGTGGCTGATGTTCGAGCAGCTCTGTTTTAGACTCTTCACATTCACATGTACGTGCATATACAGCTATCTGTATTTATGCTGTCTGGGCACCAATTAGGTTGATTTTTGTGGTAGTGATCATACAGAGAGTTATGAAGCAGAAGTACTCTCAGGACACCTCACCCTCCAGTTCGGCAACTGGGATCTTCAGTTGATTGCTTCAGCTGCCTCTCCACCCTATATCCTCTATAAACAAGGGTTGTGATCACAATTCTGTCCTGTCAGACAATTGGGGGTGTGCATTGCTTGACATCCTAAGCCTTAATGGGACAGTGACTGAACACCTGCATGTCAGTAAAAATCTTAAGCGCAGCTGAGTTTTTGACCTAATGACAAATGTCTCAACCTTGATTTGCAACACTCAGGCTACTTTCCATCTTTTTGCCTGCAGTGCATCATCTCCAATCCTGCCTACAAAAATGGAAGCGCGTTTCTGCTATTCTTCAGCTAAATTTACTTTACCTTTGATCATCATGTAAATTTCTGGCCAATTCAGGCAGAGCTTTTCAAACCACAATCCACTGAGCAGGGGTTTTCAGTTGCTCTTCATCACAAAGCCTCGCAATCTAGCTCTTTGTTACTGGTGTTCAACTTGCAGGCCATGCTCCCCCTGTAATAGTTACTTGTTCCTCTGTAATTATTCGCAGCCCTATTTTGCCTCTTTGTGAGGGAATTTGGCCGAGTAGACAATATACCACATCTGTTGCAGATGATACTGCAGTTGCTATGTCTGCTGCCTCTATGGTTTAAGATCGCTGAGGAGCCATACGAGCACCTTCAAACACTTCATTTTTGACCTTGTGAGGTCATAAGCAACAGTGTGAATATTGCACGGTCATTTGGCCTTATCCAAGGTTACTCCCTCTGTGTTATTGTCTTCATGATTTGTGTGGATTAGGTCTAGGAAATGTAAGAGGATTGGGGATTATTTTGCAAGGATTTTAAGGCACATATCAAGGTATACTTTTTTTTAACGCTTTCTTGTTTCTCATTTCTGAGTGTGCTTACGGAGCAGCTGCCCAGAATAGAGTCAGATTCTCTGTCTTCCAGTCAGATGCTCAAATGTTAATCTCGAGCATCATCCTCCTTTGCTCCTTGCAGACTCCTGTTTGTTACCGTATCACCTCTTTCCACCAGAGGAAAGGGAGTATGGTCAAGGCAGGCTGTTCTCGATGCCTGTTTATGTTGTTGCAGAGGTATAATACCTGGCCTCACTGAGGTGAGCAGCTACCAGTGCAGCGATGTGCTGATACCCCATGTGGGATAGTGTTAATGCTACCTCTGCCAGGACACAAGTGCTCCCGGTGGGGTTAGGGCTTGTGAGCCGCAATGTGTATCCAACTCCTTTTTTGTGAGTGCAAAAATTTCTGGTTTTGAAATCCAAGTGATACGTATCAGGTGGGCTAATACATTTTGGTTTTGTTTTATGTTGCAAGTAACAGGATGCGTAGTTTGGGCTTTTATTAAAAGCCAAGCACTACAGTGAGTGCAGCAATAACAAACTCTTACTGGGACCTAACTGGTACTTGCTAATATGTTAGTTGGATTTAGAAGAATAAAATTATAGGGAGTTTTCACTTTCACAGTGTATGACTGAATAGATGTTGACTGTTGAGTTGCGAATCAGTTATAATACATAGAATTGTACGTAGATCTCGGAAGATCGTGTTTTTATTATTACAGGCTGTAGCATTGCTAATAGGCTTGGCCTTCCTTTGGCCTTGTTAGCCACACTGCCTCAAACCTCTTTTCCCTCTCTGATCCTTTATTAGTTGTTCCTATAGGGGAAGTCTTCTAATTTGATTTTGCAAGTTAAAATATTTCCATGTGACAATTTGTATGAAAACTCTTCAGGCTGGTTTTGTTAACACGTACGGCCCACTGCATGGTGTTTTCTCTATATAAAGTCCTATGATGATGCTTGTGATGTATCCTCATCCCACACTGGAGAACTTGCTACACTGTTGTTTTTTCAACATGAAGTGTGTCTTTTACTACTGTTTTTTTAAAATGTTGTACAGTTCAGGGCGTTTTAGCTAAAGGTCCCTTCTTTTCTCAGCTCACTATGGAATAGAGTTGTTTGGCATCTAAGCTCTGGACTTTCACAAGTCCTGACTTTTATTTCATTGCTGATTTTTTCAGCCTCTTAAAGCTCCTTCTTCCCTGAAATACACTGAAGATTGATTGATATGAGTTTTGAATTCTGCCCATACAATCTGGTTGATAATCACTATTGCAGGAGTGCTATTCCTATAGATGAGTATTTTTACTAATACTGAGATAAGTATTGCAATCTCTTTCAACTATAAGTTAACACAGTTAATTTTTTTCTCTATCCTTCGTTGATATCTGTGATTGGTTTGACTTTCTGTAATCATATACACAAATCCTGACAAGTACTGGGTTCCTGACAAATATTTCTGAAATAAACTGTTAGATTAGATTGTTATTTTCAAAATATCTTAAGTGTTGAATCATTTTGTTTCTCATCAGGTTTTGGCTGAGTTAGTTTACCTTCCAAACTATTTTTACCTCTCTACCTTCTCAGTGGTTCAATAAGATAATTTGACCACTTCTGTAGTGAGCGAAACAGCTGCTTATTACTTTCCAAAATGGAGATGATACGAGCAATCGTCAGACAATTTTGAAGGAGTTGGAATTGCTTTTGGCCAAGGCTCTAATGCACATTTAAAACCCGTGTTCTTAGAAAACTGAATGTGCATTACGTGGATTTAGCATCTGACATATTCATTCTGTGTGTGTTAGGCCCTTTGAAATCTCCCAAAGTAACTTCTAAGGTTTGCATGCAAGCTTTATTGAATGTAAGCTTTGAATTGCTCTGCTGCACATCACTGGACTTCTCTCCCATCTTCAAGTGCAGGGAGTGCGTGTTTCTCTTCGTTTGCAAATCGATGTAGAAAACTTACCTTTTGATTTAGGCTTTACTAGATGTTGAATTTTATGTCAGTGTTATAAGCTCCAGTGGTGTTTTATCTGCTGATTAGTCTTATAATGTGAAGTGCCTGGTGATGCATTGCATAGGAGATGCTATAAAAATAGTTTATGGTGTGATAGCAAGGAGAAATGTGGGGAGCACAGATTCACTTTATTAGATGAGCCGGGAGTCCCCAAGCAATCATTTGTCAACAGTAGTTAAAGGTTAGTTTATCTTCAATCATTGAACCTTTAATAAACATGTTTTTAGCTGAAGTAAAATGGTTATATTGAAAATAAAGGGAATTTATATGTTTGTGTCAGTTTTATCTATTGGGAGAAAAAATTTGAATGTGTATCTAATTTTCACACTAAATATCTTTTCCAATAACGGTGTTGAGGAAAATGAAAAAATAGTCTTTCTCAATGTTATATGAACAAAGTTCTTCCCTGTGACAAAAGCAGCTGAAGTTAAATGTGTTTGTTTAATTCTCTCTGTGTATGTGTATTATATTTAATAGTAATTAAGCACAATCATCCTATATAGAGAGATCCTGTTAACTGCAAACATAATTGTTTCTTAAAGCTATTTTTCAAGCGCAGTCTATCATATTGTGGCCTATCTGGTAGTGGTCAGCTTCTTTTCAAGCCTTATTTGACTGTGGCCTTGGACAGTAAGAATCTTGACAAAGTCAGCATCAAAGAGCAACTTTGGCACTTGACTCTTCACAAATATTAGCCAACGAATTTCTGACAGCCCTGGTAGGTGACATTGGTATTATCATCTTAGTTTTACAAATGGGAAACATAGGACTTTGAAAGCTGTCCGAGCATCTGAACTCACATGGGCTTGGTTTTTTGGTTTGGGGTGGGGTTTTTTTTGACGGACTTCAGAAGTATTACCAGAATTCCTGAATCTTGGAATAAAGCTTGTTCTAAAACCTTTTAAACATTAGCAGTAATTTTACAAATGGCTATCTGTGTGACCACACTGCAACAGCTTGGGCTGAGGCTAGAGCTATGTGCAGGAGAGACGCGTTTTTCATATGTGGGTTAGCTTCTGCTGAACATAACTGATGTCTTACGTTAGCTTCAGTGTGGGTTTTGTGTGAATTTTTTTCATAGAATGTTAATGGCACATAATTGGTAGCTGCAGATAAGAGGATTGTCTTGGGATGGTTTTGTCTGCTTGTGTTTTAGGGGCAGTTTTGCTCATCCACTATTGCCGAAGTCAATGAAATTAAAGGAAATTGGCTTTCAGCAAGAGAAATGTGTGCATTAACTGTGTTTTTCAAAATATAGAGAGATGTGCTTTGTGTGTAATTAGATAACCAGCACTTGTGGCTGTGACATCTGATCTCTGTATCAAAGATGTAATACGAGACTGCAAAAAAATCAGTATTTTAAAAGTTAAGATTAACGTGGAGAACAGCAACCTCCTGTCTTTTCTCATCTGAGTATTGAACTCTGAATATAACTGTGGAAATGTAATTGTGACAAGCTATAGAGTATTCTGATGTTACAAACTAGCCTCAAAATTAATCCGTGAATCATATCTTAGTATTGATTTCAGTAAAACAGTTCCCAAAGCTGAAATTTTTCAGGTGACCCGTGTGCCAAGTTTCCATTGTTTGAACAGTGAAATGCAAAGCGGTGCACAGGCTGTCGCGTCATCTGCAGAGATGGGAGAGCCTCACTGGTACTTAAAGCGAGATGCTGAGGGCGGCTCCACCTCTTCCTTCGCGGGGAACAAAGTGCCAAACAGTTGCTGATTCCAGAGGACGTTAGGGGCATGTACACCCTTTGAAAACCTCTTACAGGTGTTCGCATACGTACTTTTGGAAATAAACGTGTAAATTTTTTCCTACTCAGTTGCCATGCCTCCAACTGACAAGTGGTTTTCCATCAGCTGAGAGACAGGATGTCTTTCCTTGGGTCTATTGTTGTAGCTGTTAATTACTAATTTACCTTCAGAAGCAGTTCTGCTTCTAATTAGCTTAATGGAAAGGCATTAAACCAACATTTTTTTCTTTTGCAGTTATATCTACGGAGGGTGGGAAGTAGAGTGGGGGAAACAATGCTGCACCACTTCCATACAAGAGCCATTTAAAGATAATTTCTGCTGAGGGCTTTTAATGACATGGCAAGTATTTCATAGGAACCATTTATATTGTAGATGTCTAGTTAATGAAAAATAAAAATGTGCTTATTAATAATTAAAAGGAAAAGACTTGCTGCAAGCTACCAAAATCTACAGGAGAATAGTTGAGAAATGTTGGAATTTTTGAGGAGAAATCTAATAATGTGAAAAATAGGAACCATTTGAAAAAAGCCTCTGTATCATATAAGTAGACTCTGGTGAGGTTAAAAAAGAAAAATATATTAATCCTCTTGCTGTATATATTCCATTATGTAAAATACAGAGATTGTATATGTATCTGTCATTATTCATGTAAAAATATGTAAGATTCAAATTTTGTTTTCAAGTGACTTTGCTTCAAATTCTAAGAATTTTAGTGCAATATAAACAGGTTTTTTCCTGTTTCCAAAGGGAGGATGAGTAATATATGTTACTAGTGAAACTGAAAAACAATTTTGTGAATGTTCAAATTGATCAGTTATCATTTTCTTAAAATAACAATCTCCAACAGACATTCAGTGCAAGCCCTCCTGAGTGGCATTGTTATAATAATTGAATATCAGAGTTAATGAAATATTCAAAAGGTTCCCTTCCTCGTTTTCTCTCTTGCCCGTCTGTTAGTGAGATCAGCAGTTAATGAATCTTGAGGTAGCACAATTGTTCTGTTACCCTCTCAATATATATGGACTTCCAGTAGAAAGGAATTTTTTAAACCTACAATTTAATATCTTTTCATTGTCTAAGAGCTGTCTCTTGCTAAAAAAATATTATTTCTATGTATTGAAAGGCTTAGAAATGAAATATGCTAATAAAAGACTATCTGATTCGTTATCCAGAGAATAATTTAATGGGGGAGGGGGGGGGATTAGAAAACGTATGATTCATATTAAAACGTAGTTTTCAGTTGAATCCGTGACAAATTTTTCTGTTCTATTTTTGCAGTAAAAAATAGATTGTGACTACTATTAAATGGGTGCTTGCGAGGCAAAAGAGGAGGACGTTTTGTTATGGACTCGGATCCTTAGGTCCAAATCAGCAAGCCAGGCTATGGGATTTCTAAGGGTACATTTATGTAGTTGCTTATTTTTCAGTTTACAGTAGTACCTGCACTCTCTGCCAAAAGCGTCGGACACTGCATAGATACCCTTATGGCATACATCCTGTCCTGGAGGTCTCAAACTTAAGAAGGGAAAAAAATAGGATGAGAAAAGAGCACTTCTCCTTTTTGTCCTGCTGCATCTGACAGTTTAGCAGCTCCGGTGAGCTCAGGGAGGGATTTGGGAGCTGCAGTGGGGTTTCCTGCATCCCAGTGCCAGGGCGTGTGGGTCCGTCTGTCTTTCCTGTAGGGCAGGGTACAAGGGCAGCGCCAAGTAACATGAGTTTCTTGTGGGATTAGTCCGGTGTTCCTCATCGCCCTATCTATGAGACAAGGGGAAGCGATTGGCCTTTTTTTTTTTGGTATTGATGTCCAGGTTGTCTTTGCATGTTATCATTGTCTCATGCAGTGAGACTCTCTCACATTGAGTCTCTCCAGGCAGATTGATAACAGGCTTGTTTTAATCTTCACTGTGTGAGAATCTCTGCAATTTACGTTGTTAAATACACGTCCTGATGAGACTTTTGTCCCGTCATTCACAAGATTGATTTGTGCCCTGATTTCTGTGGCAGTAGGACTCCTGAAGCTACTCTAGAGAAGCCGCCAAGCTAAGTTGCACTAGTTGTGTCATCATCTTCATTACTGAGAAGAAAAGTGTTTTTCTTCAGGTAGTGTTTGCTGTTTCTCCTTTATTGATAGAAAGTACTTCTTACGTGCTCTTCCTCTCATAACACTTTCTCTGTCATGTCAAGAGTCAAGTGGAGGAACAAAAGTGCAAGTTGCTCTCAATGAAGCAGAGAAGAAAACCTTCCCCGTTTCCTCCAGTCAGGTTTATTGAAATAGTTGTGCCTCTTCAGCTGTTTATTATTGCCTTGCTGCAAGCGGCAGCCCAGCTGTCTCTATGCTATTAAGGACAGTGAGCCTACAGTGAGCACTGTCCACTGCTACCAGCCCAGGAAGGCAGCGCAGGGAACCCATGCTCCGACCTTGCTGAAGGCCAGAGGATTACATTTATGGTCAAGAAATCTGAGTACCAAGGGGAACAGTGGGGCAGACTGACCCTCAGGCGCTGAAGCCTTGTTGCACCGACCAGAGCTTCCCTAAGTCATCCGCATGACTGTAACTGTGGAAAATCAAGTGACTTAAAGCTACACTTGGGTGACAGATGTAGCATAGAAATATGTGCATCTCTTCAGGATCACAGAGCTAATGTAGTGCTATGAGAATTTTAGGCACGGCAGTGAAATTTTGACTTAAAAATATCCTTGTAATCATGTTTGTTGCAATAAAAGCTTGTATGAAGCTACTAATCTTGTTCAATGGAGGTATGTGACAAAATTTTAAAATCTTTCTGAGCATTTGTGCAAATTTAAAATAGTTCAAACTTTTAGAGAACACATAACATGTTAATAGAAGATTTGTGATAAACATTTTGCCTCTCTTTCTCTTCGGGAGAGATTATAGACGTTTTTTGACGTGGGACACCTATAGGGAACAGCCTAGTTTTCAGAGGGGCTAAGCACCTGCATTTCCCACTGAAATATTAAAGGACTGTCAGAAGTTGCAGTGAGAGACACGAAGATTTTTAAGAAGCTCTTACTGAAGTGTGCTTGGTAAAATGGTTAGTTAAAGACAGCTAGTGCAGCGCTTGTGTTATGAATGGCTCGATCTCTAGGGTGAGCGGCTGGACTCATCTTTCTCTATTCAGTGACTACATGAGCATCTAGCGGTGTCTTGGGGTATATACAGTTCTCAGACCTCTGTAAATCCCATCAGTCTTTAAGCACTACACATGCAAAATGCATCTTAGGTGCTTCTTCCCTTGTAGATCCCAAACCAATGAAGATTCATGAAATGGTGAATGCCCCTCATTATTTCCAAGCTTGTTTTTAATGATTCTGATTTATCTAAGTATTTTCAGTATGTCTGTATGTTTAGAGTAACAGGATCTGAATTTCCAGCTAGCAACAAGAAACCTGCAACTGTCATAACACACAGCAACTTAGTTTTAAGCAACAACCACTTGGTATAAGCTAATGTTTTAAGGTACAGTAAAAGAATGTGGATAAGAAACCCCACAGAAAATAAGCGTTTTGATATAGCTCTCTAATCCAGCAGAGCGAACTAATAATATATCTTCTACTTGGCAAAGCTGGCAATTGAAAAACATACTTGAGAACAGGGATTTATAGCAAGATGACAATTTAATTACTTTTTACGGTTTCAGGAGGTTTTTCCCCTATTCCTGATTATTATCAGAAGTACTATAGTAAACAAAAATTGTTTGCTTAATAATTGCTAACACATATTTTATAAACTTCTTCACCGACTTTCTCACTTTCTAAACCCAGCATCATTTAACACCAGACATCTAAACCTTAAAATAAACTGTCAAGACTGGTTGTTTCTCACAGCTAGTACAAAAATGAACAATGTAAGTAGGAGGATATTCTTCATCTAACACATTCAGTTGGACAACTGAAATGCATAGTGCTGCTTGCCTATTTCAGAATATTTTAAACATGGGTTTTAAATGAGTGAAATTAATAGATAAAAGATGAGAAATGGTGAGAAAGGCTTTATACAGTAGGAATTTGTAGAAGCAGACTTTTAATGCGGTCATTGTAGTTTCAGGGTCTCTTGTATGTTTGATACGGTTTTTGAGAAAGAAAAGATCAGGCAAAAACACTGGTAGTATTCTTTACAAGACTGTTGTCATCCTGTCATAATCCATGTCTTCAGGCATTGGTGTGTGTAGATGTCACCTATGGATGAGGGGCCCTAGTAAAAAAAGCAGTGCATTTGTCAAGTTGCCAAAAAGTTTGAGACATCATCCTATGATGTTTTCTACCAGTTTCCGTGTGGATGATCAATAACGCTTAGCCTAGCGTTTGCCAAATGCCAGTGAGTCCATCATCCAAATGAAATAAGCTTTGCTCTTGTTTGTGTGGATTGTGGTAACGTAAGCCAGTCTGCAGCCAGATGTTATGAGACCATTGGTCTGGGTGCTCGGGTAAAGGCCTATAGAAGTATTCCATGAGAGATTAAATGTCAGGCTAGATTGTATATTACATGTCCGTAACTTGGCATAAGCTTTGTCCACTGCAGGGCTTGGAAGGGCTGCTCCGTATCAGAGAGAAACCAAATTCTCTGGCCCTTTAGGAGCCTTGAGGAAGGAGTTAGACAATCCTTCAGACGGATCTGTAGGTCTCAGACAGGACAAGAGCCCAGCAGCTGTTGTGGCAGGCTGGTCTCTGGCCCTGGCTCAGGGGCCACTAAGCTGCTACTGCTGTCTTTTACCTCTGACGTTTGACTCTTGGCTGTCTGGTTGCCCTGAGCCCTATGCCCTCAGTTTCCCCTTTCCTCTTGAGCTGTGAGTGCACAAGAAGCTTGCTTTTCCTGTGCGGTATCTGTTGTCTTTTCATAAGAAAAATGTGAGATACCTTCCTTGCTTTGGGGCAAGCCAGCTCTTTTTTGGAAAAATTCTTCATGGGCCCTGCAACTATAGACAGCCAACTCCAATCTCCAGTTTTCCCTCAACATAGTCAAGAACAGATGAAAGACTGATGATTGCTCAGCTAGTCTCCAGGTGAGTTACAAGCCCTTCCGCTTGTCTTCTTTCACCTGGTCACTTCTTTTCTGGGATCCTGAGTATCAGAGGGAGAATAACAACTCACCCTGTGACAGTCCAAAATCTGTGTTTCTTTCCTGACCAGTCAAATGTCCCAGTTAGCGAAACCATCACAGTCCACAGCCATGTATGTACTGAAATGTGTCCCTGCCTTAAAGTGTATTAACGGTTCTGATCATCTCAATCTGGCAATTCCAGGATTGGGACTGCTTCTTTTTAAGTCTCATCAATCGCAAAATTTAAATTCATAGTGAAAATCAGAATGAAAATAAAAGAAAATATAGTTATTTTTAAAGTTTCCAGCAATAGTGGAAATTGTAGTTGGTGATGCTCTAATCAAAAGCCAAATTTAAAAGTGAATGCAAGTAAGAGGCAATGAAAATTGAGGACAATTCTCATGTTTATCCTAGATAGCTACAGCAATTAGTGTGGCACCTTTAATACTGGCAGAGAAGGCCTGTACCACTTTCAGCTAAATAAAAGAAACCACAACAATGGGTAACTACTGATGCAGCGCACTCATGGAAAAATTACATTTTGAAAGGTATAACAACAGCTTTATTGACTAGAGGTTTCATTGCTTATTCTTTAGAAAGTTCCCTCCGAGTGAGATACAGTGTTTTTAGCCTATGACTTTGCAAGGCAGTTCAAACCCACCTGACTAAAAAAAAAACCCCACTGTGTCAGTTTTAAACTCACCTGACTAAAAATTATCATAAATATCCATTTCTTCCATGTGCTTACGTGCATTTAGTTCAGTGACCTTCAGCCTGAGAGTTTAGAACAGGAATTATACTTGGACCTATCTCTCTGTATTGAAGGATTACCTGACACTGAGCCTTTCTGAGCCTGACTTTGCGGACATTTGCATTAAATGAGTATCTGATGGAGTTCTGAATCATTACTGCTGATGTGGATGGAAATTATCAATGAGTTTCTGAAGAAATAAAGAAAAGACAAGGGAAATTGCTGGCTGGGTAAATAACAATTGGAACTAGAAATTTAGACCACAATTTTATGCCTATAAATATTAGATCTGTGCATTACTGCATCAAATAGAAGTACAGATTTTATCTGATCTGATGTAGACGTATGATCAAATTACCTGAAGCATGTGATGTGGAGCTTATGATAGCTTAAATTATTAGGAATGAGGGTGAAAACACAGATAATTCCTAATATGGCTTAATGCCTTCTGTGGGACTGTTAATCCATCAAAACAA
The DNA here is from genome assembly GCF_000690835.1 of Fulmarus glacialis. Taxonomy (NCBI): domain Eukaryota; kingdom Metazoa; phylum Chordata; class Aves; order Procellariiformes; family Procellariidae; genus Fulmarus; species Fulmarus glacialis. Next base: position 3,791 of record NW_009226225.1, on the reverse strand, counting down.
TTTTTGACTAGTGTGATCTTGTAGAGTAAATTTATTTCAGTCAATCTTTGCACCATGGAATTGGAGACTTGCTTAACTTAATGCTGGGTATTCAAAAATGGGACTTTGTGTTATTTATGCCACAGCTATCAGGGATCTGTCTACCCAAACTCATTGTCAGATGGGCTCTGTTGCAGGGTTGTCTATCTTGGGACAAGGTCTGTATGTCGTATTTAGTCGAAGATGACCCCCACACACATTTGGTAAAATTGTGCCATATGACTGAAAATCATTAAAAGAAGCAAATGTGGGCTTCTAGTGCTATAGTGTAGATACCAAGATTTCTAGGTTTATTAGGAGTGGAAAAAAGCTTAGATAGAGAGACGCGTAGCATTACTACTGTGGAGAGCATTAGTGAGAATGACACAATTGTCCATTTCTGCTGTCCACACGCAGAAAAGTTGCTGCAAATTCAAAACCAAATAAATGGAATGGATTTTTTTTTTAATTAATTGAAATATCTTGAGGATTTTCTGTTTTGTCAGTATTTATTTGGCTTTGCCTTAATTTTTCTGTAGATTGCAAAACTGCTAGGAAAGAATACTAATTTAGTTCAATTTTTAATCCCGCATTACTGGCATTATTTTGCTTTGCCTCCTAAAATGTGAATCAGATTGTCCCAGTTGAATGTCAACATTTGGTCAGTAGCAGAAGTGCTTTAAGTCTTTTTTCACTTGTCTGACAAAGGAGCAAAGAAGTTCCCGAAAAGCTAGGGACATCCACTTAGTATACTATGAAAGTGAGTATGCTAAAGGCAAATCACTGAAAATCCTACAGGGAGGAATGAGGAGAGAACACTAGGTACGTAAAAAGATCTAGAGTTTCAGAAGGACTTATGGTGCCTGATGAAAGCGCAAGGTAAGTTTTACAAGCTAATGTGAGTAATCTGCAGATTTGTAAGTGCTACGTTGATGTCCACAGCTTAGAAGTTGTAAAGATTCCTCTGTCTAAAATATGGAATTGGCTGCTAGGTTGCAGAAAATGGAAATAAAATTTGTTGCCCTTGTTAATGTTGTTATTAAGTATCTTTGGCTTTTTGCCTATCTCTTCTTAAACCACACTAAATGGAGCTTAGAGTAATATAGCCATAGTTGAATATCCTTTCTCTAATGCATACATTTAATGCTCAGATTTTGCTTCTTGGTGAGCTATATGTCATGTTCATTTGTCTCTGTGTGACAGCGTTAAAGTAACATGAATATTTATCAGCCTGTAGAAAGTATATTAGAAATCAGTGTCGTTATATTAATTAACTTTAAAAAAATTAATCAGTACTTCGTCTCATGATAATTTTATCTAAAGTCAAATTCTTGTATCTTTTAAAATGCTCTCCTTAAGGTATTCATGCTTATTGAAATTGTCGTATTGTTCTGCATCATACTTTGGCCAAGGAATCTTCCAAGGGTCCAACAAGCCAACATCCAATTATTCTTTTACGTTACTTTATTAATAATATGCAAACTTTGTATTTTAATTTTCATTGGCAAATATCATACCATTATTACTAAGGACATCATAAGTGCATCTCTCTCTCTCTCTCTCATTGTATCCAGCTTGGTGCATACAGGGGTAAACCACCAGACTGAGCTGTCTAAGATGCCCACTTAGACGTAAAAAGGACGAGGCTGGTCCTTGGCAGTGTGAGTCCAAACACCCGGGTCAGCCATTTCTTCGGTCCGTTGGGGGGACAGGTATAGCAGTGAAGGGCCGTGGATGGGAGGGCACAACCCACCTCGGATCTGCAGAGCTCTTCAGAATCTCGTTTGACATCAACTCTTTTTCTTTACAAAAACCTCACACGAAACCTAAATAATTTTGATTTTTTTTCTTCAAGGGCACATGTATTTTAGTGTATCTATTATCTCTAAGTTCACATTAAGAGCTGCTGGTTCTAGGTAAACATAAGTATACAAAACACAAATAAACAAATAATCAGAATGCAATTGCAGACATAGTGTGTTGCAGAGTCCCCAGCAAACATTTGCTGACATGACTTAGAAGTTGTCCAGGATGGCATGTGTTGAGTAGGATGGAGAAAACCTGTTCGTTTCTAAAAATAGCCCTACCTGTTTTTTCCTTTTTTTTTTTTTTTTTTTAAACGGAGTGGAGCATGGTTCTGTTCTGAATAAGGCATAAGCCATTTTATTCTTTATCTGATAATTGTTCTGTATGGTTTTCATGATTAATGCTAACCTGCAGTCTTTCTGTACTGTGTTGAGATAGCATCACGTTTGGATCTTGAGTTCCACTGAGTGCTTGAGTTCCTGCTTTCTAATAAGTGGGAAAGAAAGAAGGACTGTTTGAAAACAACCCAGACATTTTTCACAATATGGAAATGATTGCAAGCAGCTAATCTAATTGGCAATATTTGCTGCTAAAATGCAAAAATCAAAGAAAGATTCAGAATAAGACATACAGCTTAGTCCTTATCTTACTGTGGTTATTGGTTTATGGGATTATTTAGAATTTAGCTTGTGTGTTTGTTTAAGATAGAGTTTCATATTGCTGTGTGAGGCTATAAACCAGGTTTCCATTATGCTATGCTGTTTATACTCAGGGCCTTACAAAACTTTTCATGGCCTTTAACCTAGATGACAGTGCCGGGGATTCATTACATGGCTGCCTAAGTACTTTCTTTTTATATCAAAATGATTTATACATTCTGTACTTTTCCCATTTCCTCTTTGGAGAATGGCAGAAAAGGAAGACCAGTGCAACAGTCGTCATGATTGATACTATGCTTTTGAAGACAGATGGGAATTATTTAATGCTAGGGGACTTTCCAATTAGCTTTCTATCCTACCCATGTTTAGAATTATCAGTTAATTTTGTATGCTGAGTTAGCTCAGCAGCTCCTGTCACAGGCACGCTTAGCAGCACCAAGAACTGAGAAGCTGATATCAAATACTTTTCAGCTGATAATCATATCACCTAAGCTGGAATGGTTTTCCAGACATTTATTCAGGAGTGACCCTTAATATTTAAGATGTTTTACATCAGTATAGGGCCGCTAACCTTGAGGAAATTTCTCCCAAGTCAAGCCGTTAGAAGTGACCTTCTTTTACCAGCTGATTTTCCATTCCTGATGAGGGGAAGCAATACTAAATGTGACTGATATTCTATCCTCATTGTTCTACCCCAAAACTTAGCAAATAAAGTTGAAACACACACATGCAGAGAGGTTTTAATAACTGGTAGGTGGTCAGAGACTCTCCAGTCACTGGGCTTCTGAAATGCAGCACTCTAACACCCAAAGCACGGAGTATGGAAAATCCCGATATATTTCAGGCAGTTGTGCTCTTTGGCATTATCCCCAGAAATAGCAGCTCCTGAAATCGGCTTTTAACAAACCTGTTGGGTGATGAGTCTGATGCTAGAAAATAATTGCCCTGCTTTTTAAGAAGAGGAATAAGACTACTGTAAGTGAACACTGAAAATCTGTAACAGTTTTTAAGCCAGACAGAAGCCTATGCAGGCAATAGTGAATATTGCTTCACTGTAAACAGCACACACGAGATTTTCTCTCCAATGATAACCCGATAGTTTGCATAGCTTCCTTCTCTCCAGCTCTAACTGATGATAACATTAAGTCACCTGACAAGAGCATGCAATTTTAAGAATCTGGCAACTTGTAATTGTGGAAATATGTAGAGCTTTGAAAGAACCTGAGTACTAGAGCCCCAGCCCAGCCTTACATGCTTTACTGGGAGATCGTATGCTTCTATGCTGTCCCCATGTGCCGTAAGAAGAAC
>NW_009226224.1:0-5560 GCF_000690835.1 Fulmarus glacialis | reverse complement strand
AAAATTGTTCCTAGCTTCCTAACTCAGCCCAATGGTGCTACTGGCCCCATTATCCCAGCATGGGAGCAGCTGAGTGACAATGTGCTCGCCTGGATGACGGCTGAAGTCTTTTTGCATACCTCGCAGCTCGCCCAGGGATAGGGATTGAGTGGTTTCCATCTCGTTTACAAGTTCTTCCTCTTCCTCCTCCCCTCCTCATGATGGCCCTGTTTTTTCATCATCCCTTTCTAAACAAGATGACTTTCACTTCCAAGATTTCTTCTTATGTGTAGGGGCGACTGGTACCAGCACAGGATAGTCCTCTGGTTCAGCTGCAGTACCTGTTGCAGGGGTTGAAATAGCCCCAGTGCCTGTCGTGGTTTGAGCAGCCGCAGTGCCCGTCACCGGGGTTGGAGTAGCCGCAGTGTCTGTTGGTTTGTTTTACTTCTTTTCTCCCTGATGGTGCTGTATAATACCAAGCAGTGTTTGGTAGATACTAGCCAGGGCCCAGCACAGTGCAATAAGTTGTTCCTCTTTGGAATAACCACGACACTCTTTTTTCAAGTATTCTATCACTTCATCAGGATCCTGTAGTTTTTCGGGAATAAAGTTCCAGACCACAGGGGTGAGAAGTTCTCTAAGTACCTGCCTGTATTCTCCCATATGCCATGCCACCCATGACCATTCAGCCTCAGGGCAGATCTCTGGGTGATTTTTTTTAAATAGTTGTTTAACCCTAAACAAAACCTGAAACACATTCAGGACTCATAACAATAAGAACATGTTGGCTTGAACATCCCAAGGATATTCAAAATTCTCAAGAGCTATTGTAATCAGCCTGGAGGAGAAGGGGAAGGTGAAGAAAGGTGTCTCCCCGTAAACTGGCTCTCCAAGAAGAAGAGGTAAAAAGTGTAATTATTAATAGTATCCGAGAGATAGCTCCTGAAGCACAGGGATCTCGGCAGTGCTGAGTACAATCTCATGACAAAAAAGTTCATCATGCCATAAGCCACTGTTACACAGTATAGCAAAGCGATAAGCTTAATCCATCTCCCAGAGGTGATAAACAGCTCATAAATACTGATAAACAGTATATACAGCCAGTAAAGTGTTACATAACACAACTCTGAGAACAGATCCAAGAACTCTGAGAGCAAATAAACCAACATTGTGACCAGCAACTACTAAACTGATATAATGAATGGTTATAACAAATTTATTTTAACCCACTCGGGTCCCATGTATCGTTATCTCAAACCTTCATGCCCCACACTGGGCGCCAAAAAGCACTGTTGCGGTTTAACCCAGCAAACAGCCAACACCACACAGCTGCTCACTCACTTCCCCCCGGCAGTGAGATGGGGGACAGAATCAAAAAAAGTAAATTTTGTGAATTGAGATAAAGACAGTTAATAGAACAGAAAAGGAAGGGGGAAAAAAAAAATATATATATGTATACAAAATGAGTGATGCACAATGCAATTGCTCAGCACCCACCAGCCGATTCCCAGCCAGACCCCTAGCAGCAATCACTGTCCCCTCCAGCCAACTCCCCCTGGCTTTATACTGAGCATGATGTCATATGGTATGGCCAGTTTGGTCAGCTGTCCTGGCTATGCTCCCTCCTAGCTTCTTGGGCACCTGGCAGAGCATGGGAAGCTGAAAAGTCCTTGACCAGTGTAAACACTACTTAACAACAACTAAAATATCGGTGTGTTATCAATATTCTTCTCATACTAAATCCAAAATATAGCACTATACCAGCTATCAACTCCATCCCAGCTGAAACCAGGACACTTATGAACATAAGGACTGAGAATGAACCGAGAGCTAAGAAACAGAGTTTAGGGATGCTTCTTACGTCATTGCTCTGCAACGTTTGTAATCTGGAGGACAGATGTTATAATTTTCTAGAAAGTGGTGAAGCAATACCAACATTATAATTTCACAGGCATAAAAGCTAAGCAGGAAGGTACAAGATAAGACACACGCATTTAAGATCAACTGTTGCACGCTGTGATGTATAATTTATAGGAGAGATGTCCAGAATAGTGGATGAATGCTTGTAATTCAAGCCTTTGAAGTAATAATTGAATTATAAATAATATAATGTTCGGCTATTATTGCATGTAATTAAATTTGCTGAGTTTTAATAGTCTTGATTTGGGAGGGAATAAGTTCAAGGAATATCCACTGATAATAATAATAATGTATGTGTGGTAAGATAAAATATTTCTGAATTATGATTGCAGAATAATATCTTTAAATATTTGTTTCTTAATGACATTGCTTAAACACGAGAAATGAAATTACAGACTCCTGGAGGCAGACATTATGTTAGCTGTGTTTTTAATGTGTCGGGCAAAATGGAGTAATCTTGATCAAGGCTTCTTAGTGCAAACCTAATACATTAAACACAGATAGAGAAAGAAATAGTAAATTACATTATGTTAAGTAACAGTATACCTTGTCATGGCTACACTTTGTTCTCCTAAGAAATGTGCAAAAGTATGTTTCTCCCCCTAACTGTTCTGTTAAACAAAAACATGCTTCTGTAGAATGAATTTACAGTCATGCAGCTTACACTTAAACATGTATTTGTAAGTCTTGGCTAGGCTAGTCTTTTGATTGAAGTTATTGCCTCAGCTGAAAAACTTAGAATAATCATTGATAATGCAGCCTTAAGGAAATGCATGTGATAAAATAAGTTCTAAATGAAACATGAAAATTAAGCCAGGTTCTGAGGTGTTCATTGAGTTTCAACACAGTTACTAAAGAATTTAAATTTTGTGTAGAAACCGTTGTGAAAAATATTTATGTAATTCTAATATGCTTAAAATATTGATAAACTAAACTGAAAAATGGAAAATAAGATAAAGCATACTTAATGATCTGAGTAACAGCAAATGTGAGCAGAGAGAAGAAAGTTTTCTGTCTTTTACATCCATTGACCACATTAATGTTCATAAAGCAGTATTTTTCAAATTGGAAAGTAATTTAAAAAATCCTGAAACTCTTAAACACTTGAAAAACAGCAATCATGTTTGTTCCACTTTTTTTTTTATTGTCTAGCCAAATTGTATCTCTGATTGGAATCCTTGGACACAATAGAAAAAATACAAATCAAAACTAAACAATTAATTGTTGTGGGTGTTAAACTACTCCATTTACATAGTTTACACAAAATCAGAACTGAAACAGTTTATTGATTTAGTAATGGCATTTTATTAATCGAGAGTCAGTGAACTATGCATGCAGAATCAATACCAGTAATACAACAGATAAACCATGAGACCAGAGATTATTAATAAACACCTACAAATGGCGAGGCGCTGGCTGCCCCCAGCACCCATCCTATGGGAGAGGGCTCTGCCTATCACAGGCAGAGGTGGTGATGCCGGTGTGGGGGTTGCAGGCAATGACCAACCTGGTGTGCTACACCTCTTCCTTCTCTCCTCAAGGTCTCTCCCTACGCCTTGCAAATTACCGTGCTTCTTTTACACTTCTTCTCATTTGTCAGGGGTGGTCCATTAGGCACCTTCATGCTAATAAAAATATAAAGATGTTTATACGTGAAATACAAGTGTTCAAATGTATCTGTTTACAGTCATGCCAACATCCTTCTACTGATCACTATGTTAGAAAGAAAGAAAAAGCTAATGCTTTAAATGATCTCTGAAACAAAACAAAAAAATCATTTCCCCTGATTACATTAAAGGTGTTTTGGATTCCTTCTCCACCACTTTTTTTCTTTTCTTTTGTATGTTTTTATACAAATGATGATACATGCTGGTAAAAAAAAGAAATCACCAAAGTTATTGACTATGTTGGAAAAAATTATGTTATTGTGTTTTGTTATGTCAGTCTTCATTTATCTACTATTAAAACACACATTATTTATGAAAGCTATTTTTAGAAGTTACATCTTAAAATGTAGTCATAAGCAGCCAGCTTTAGCTCAGGTCTTTTAAGAAGTTTAATTAAACATATGAAAAAGCTACAAGGGGAAGCTGATTTTCACAGCCATTGATTTTAATTCTGAAAAACAAAAACATTTTAAATTGTTTCTGACTGAACTCTTTCTGACTGAACATTTTAAATTCTTTCTGACTCCGGAGTGACTTCCTTCAAAAAAGTAGATTGACTAACAATATTAGGAACACCTTCATAATTCACCTCATTTTAAATCAAGAAGAAGGCAACATATTTTCAGTGATGCTTGAACTGGTGAATATCATATTTCACTCATCCCTTACCTGTCAAAAAGTCCTATAGTTTCTATCCAGTTTCCGTCAGCCTTCAAGATTTCTGCCATAAGATCTTTCCTTTCTGTATCGGACCTATTTTGGAATATCTTTTTGTGGAATTCAAAAGTTGGTTTATAAATTTTAGGGACATGGACTCAGACTTTCCTGCTGGAATGTCTTGATACCTTTGCCTTGTAATAGAGATTGACCTTCTGTGTTTCATGTTTTTTTCTGGTAAAAGTCCAATGACGGACCCTGATCAATGATGTGGGTTTTTTGGGGTTTTTTGTGTTTTTTTCTATTGTGGTCCAGGAGTGGGTGTCACCATGGTACCTTGGTGATTATGGAAACTACTTTTCTATCCTTCTGAGTTTGTTACTAGCTTAATTTCAGGAATAGTTTCTGTGTAGAGTTTTGAAAGTATGAAGAAACTGATTTTCTGTTTAATTTTTGCTTGAGATCCGAGGATCATAATGAGGTTACTTACTAAGAAGATTTTTTTTTTTTTTTTTCCCTGAAATATTACCATTCTGGCATATTATACATTTCATCTTTACACTAATAATCAGTTCCTTGGCTTGGCTACCATGGGAAATTCTTATTCAGGAAAACACTACTGTTCTATAGAACTGTATTTCAGCAACTGTCAAAGAGAAAATCAAAGCACATATGAAGATAATACTACATAAGAAGAGGCAGGGATAGGGAAGGAGAGGTTTTTTCACACGTTTTTGAAATAACCTTTCATAGTTGGTCTTTTGTTTGCTGACTGAGCCTTCCTAACCCCAGCCTTTCTGAAGGAAGCCCATTCTGATGCAGGGAAGATGCTCTTCTGAAGTGGGGTGCCAGTTAAGTACTACATTTGTTTTACTGTAATACCTCACCCAGCAGTAGTTAACCCATTTCCCAAGAGAGGGAAGAGTCTGCCATGTCTGAAATGAGAAACTGACGCATGCGGTAATGATTTGCTCTGCCCAGCGTCATGGTCCAAGAAACCACACAAGCTTGGCAGGATACTCAGAAATTTAATGAAAAGGCCACAGAAACAGCACTATCAACCTTAAACAAGAATTTTTAAACTAAATTTCAGATTAATATTTTGGTGCTGATATTAGAGAATTCTGTCCTAAAGCATGATGTCACATTACAAGCCTCCAGATTATATTAGCATTCAGAAGTTCACCTTTCATTTTTCTCTCTCTTCTTTATATTAAGGAACCAAGTAGTCCTGGAGTTTCTTTCATTCTCATTAAAAGAAAAAAAAAAAAAATCTTTTGATGGCAGGATGAAACAAATGTTTTGAATTTTTTATTTGTATTGTGTTTTTTTTTTTT
>NW_009226223.1:23602-62724 GCF_000690835.1 Fulmarus glacialis | reverse complement strand
AATGGTGTATTCAACTCCTGCATCCAGATAGTTGTTAAATATATTGAACAGAACTGGCCCTAGAACTGAACCCTGAGGAACACCACTAGTGACCGGTCATCAGCCAGATGTAGCCCCATTCACTACAACCCTTTGAGCCCTGCCATTTAGCCAGTTCTTCACCCAGCGCTCTGTGAACCCGTTCATCCCACAGTTGGACAACTTGTCCAGAAGGATGCTGCGAGGGACAGTATCAAAAACGTTGCTAAAACACAAGAACACTACATACACCCCCCCTTCCCTTCATCCACTAGGGGGGTGACCTTGTCATAGAAGGATATCAAAATAGTTAAACAGGACTTTCCTTTTGTGAACCCATATTCACTGTGTCAGATGATTGCATTATTCTTTAAATACCTTTCAATAGTACCCAGTATAACCTTCTCCATAATTTTTCCAGGAACTGAGATTAGAATAACAGGTCTGTAGTTCCCTGGGTCTTCCCTCATGCCCTTTTTGTAGATTGGAACAACATTGGCTAGATTCCAGTCAGCAGGGACCTCCCCAGACTCCCAAGACCTTTGGTAGATTATCAAGAGGGGTCCTGCCATAACATCCACTAGCCATAACATCCCATAATCTGTGATGAATCCTATCAGGCCCCGTGGACTTGTGAACATTCAGCTGATACAGCTGGTCCCAGAAAGAAGGTACAGCGACAGGTTGGCTCAGCCTGGGGCAAAGATGGGTCCGGGGGGCTGAAAGAAGCCCCTGGTACTTGCAGGGAGGTGGTCGAGAAGAGGGAGCCAGAGAGACAAGGGGCATCAGCGGGACCAAAGAAGAGAAGTTCAGACCTTGGGGAGGAACTTTGAGGCCTTGAGGAAAAGGTTTTTTACCTGGGGCCAGCGGGGCAGAGTGCCCAGGTGCAGGCTGCCCAGGACAGCTCTGTCCCTCCTGGGAGCTATTGCAGAGGTGCCAGCTGCAACTTTTAGAAACTGAAGAACCCCACTAAGGACACTTTGCTAGTTTGCCATTGTGATATACTAAACTGAGAAGCTAGTAAAGCATGTCTATTCATGTGGGAGTAAAAGATAATTTAAAGACATGCTCATAACTTTATGTGATACACAAGGACACTTTCAGCTATATTCTGCTGCTTCTGAAGGTGCAGGAGAATGCACTATTTACTTCCACAAAAGAAGCTGGATAACTCTCAAATTGGTATAATGAAACCTTGCAAACCAAGAAGTACTCTTAGGCCTCAGAGGGAGTAAATAAACAAAGATGGCCAAATTACTTCTCAGATTCCATTTCACATTGCTAGACTTTGTATTAGGTATTCACTCAAACAGCTTTTGTTATAATGGAAGTATTTTACTTCAGAACTAAAGTTTTTATCTCTCCATAACATCATGAAGAAAACAAAATCTAATCCAGTCTGTGTGATCACATGCATCCATTGATATCTGTGCTTTTCTACACAGAAAATCACAGCTCCGGAAAAATAAACTGAAGGGAGAATGAAGAACTCCAGCTGCACGGAAGAGAGCATATAAAGAATACTGATGACTTAGAGATATCATTATAGAAGCAGCAGTGTAAAAAAAAAATTCTTGTAACATGCATGTTTAATTAACAAAGTGATATTGTGCCTCAGATAAACTAAGTGATTTATCTTGCTTGCCTAAGCACTATCCAGGACTTAGTTTTACCTATGGAAGAATTGTAGATTCAGCTGTGAAACAACACAAACTCAGAAGGTCTCCAAGTATGAGATTTCAAAATGTTAATACTGAAAAATGCATTACTACTGCATAGTATGTATTTTACATAGTCTTAAACAGGAACCAAAAAAAAGGGCGTTCCATCACTTAATTAAGATACTTTTATGGTCCAAGTCCCTCTGAAGTCTCAATATTTCTGGAAAAAAAACAAAAACAAAAACCAAAACAGTCAAAATGCTTTCCATTCTGAATGTCTGTAGCACTGACTAGCATGAGGGAAATCTCTCTTTGAAAGATTTTTGTGAAGCTTTGTATTACAAAAGAAAGTACTGAAGTAATTTTCTCATATACTAAAGTGACAAAGTGCCACTGCAATTCCAGTTTCAAGCTCTGTTGGGGATGATTCCTGCATATATGCCCAGATACCAGACAGGAGTTTGAGATTAGTCTTTCTGAATTCTCATTTGTACTTCCTCTCTGAACCTAAAATGTAAAACCTTTCTTTCCAATCTCAGTTTTATGGATTTCTTTTGCAACTGTTTTTTCAGTGGATCTTTTAATTATTACATGGATATAATAAGCACATTTTTTCTAAAAACAGGTTGTCTGGTATCAGACAATCAACCAGTCAGATTGATGTGAGGGTATGACAAGTGTGGGTTATTCCACTCCTTTAAAAAGTTGAAGAATAAACAAGGGTGCGCTCAGAAACTGTTGGCAAGAATTCTCACTAGCATTTTGGTACTGAACACACCATGGACTTGCCTCGGGCCATCAATCCCCCCAGGAAATGTAAGCCCATGCACTTGTGGAAAAATAATGACATAAGAACGTATACAACTCAAAGACAGATTTTTATTTGCCACAGTATACTTAACATGCCTCACTGGGTCAGGACACTCTGCAGGCTGGGTCTATAAACTGGCAACTGGAAAGGTGAAAGCTGGTAAAGGTACTTACAGCATGAATATTAAATACTACAGCACAGTATGGATTTTTTATTGAGACTGTTTATATATATTTCTTCATTGTTCACTCTCACCATTACTGAAAGGATATGATGATTATGGCGAAGTTGCTTTTCAGCTTTTTAATAAGAAGAAGATTTTGCATGGGTAGTTTTTAGATTATTATCACTGTACACAAATGTTGATGCTTTTTGTTCTGTGGAAATTAGGAGTCCTGGGATGAAAAACATAGCTAGGAGGCCTTTCTACTATTTATAGGAGTGCTTTGCTGACTGATGAGTAGAATATTGAACACTCATGAGTAGAACACTCAGTTACAGAGAGGGGTGGGATATTAGCAGGCAGAAAATGGTAGCTGAAAGAATAGATTCATACAGTTCAATGCTGGCTATGACTATAAGATAATTTATTCTGAACCTCTGGACAGAGGTAACCTTTCTAATTTGCTTTCACCAAGTTACCCTTCAGTAGTTCAGTTACTGGTGCTTGATACAGAATTGGATGCCTTTGACTAAAGCACAGTTTCTGATATACACCCAGTTTTGAACTGGAGAGATGAGAAATGGGACTCTATGATGTCCCTTGACTTTTTTTTCTGCTTTTCCCATTGATCCAGTCCATCTAGCTGTTAAAAATGTTTTTCCCCCTTTTTAATTTGTGTGGCTCCAGTTTCTAGACATCGTTTCTATTTTTTTCTCCCCTAGATTAAAGAACCCTTTCCTATGAGAAAATGGCTAGAGAGAACAATCTAGCAGAGCTGAACACTGAAAAGCACTTTCTCTATTATATTCACAGCATAGAAAGAACACATTTTGGAGAGGCAATAAAATTTTTCACATCAACAGGGCAATTCCTTGGTGGAGACACTGCTTACAAACAGCACCTTTTTCTTGTATTCGTATTTGTCTTCACTTTGGTACTTAACAACTGCAATCAAAGGATGGAGAGCTTTAAGTATCTCACTGAAGTATTCCCCAATTCTTTAATAAATTCCATAATTTCATTGTAGTTTTTACTTTCCTTTTAAAAACTCTGGACTCCTACATTTTATAAAATAATCTGCTAGTAACTTCACAATGTCTCATAGTGAAGGAAATCACCTTGTATTCCCACCTTCATTTTTATATAATAATTTATATCTTACTCACTTATGTTTCCCCAATATCACATTCAGAGTTCATGCTTTTTCTTTACCTATTATTATGCCTTTCGTCTTTTCAGAGTCACTGATACTGAGACAAAACCCCAATTTTTTAAGATGTGGACTGAATATCTTTTTTCTGGGTATATACACTTGCTTTAAACTGTAGCAAGAAGTCTAATGTTTGAAAGGACCTAGGCTAGCAAGCGATAAGGAGGACTATATGACCCATCCTCACTGTTCATTTGCCACTGTAGTAATCTTCGTGTCATCTTGCAAATTAGTTTTGGTTTCATATTTCTTCTAGACCATTGATGAAAATGTTGAGTAGCATCAGACCCGATGCTACATATAGTGCATATAGAAACCAAATAGCTCCATTGTGTGATAATGCTGTATTAGTTTTTGTGACTTATCAACCTGGTTAAATTAACTCCTAGTTTATACTCCACGTGGTTCTGAATGATAGTGCTAATTTCACATACCTAATGTTGTGCAGAACTCAGTCAGGTACTTAAGAAAGAATGTCTACAAATGACTGCATGTACATAGTTGGGTTTTTTTGTTTTTGTTTTTGTTTTTTTTAATAATAAATGACATAAGACTTGTTTTAGTCATGATAAAAACTCGCTGTTGATTCATTTTTAATGTGGCACCCGTCGCCCATCCAGGTCCTTTGCACAAAAATTGCTCTTCAATTGGTTCCCAGGCAGCACTGGTGAATGGCAATGTTCCTCTCACTTTGCACTTCTCCTTGCTGAATTTCATGACATTTCTCTTGGCCCAATCTTCCCTCTGGATGAAGTCTCTACCACTCAGTATGCCAACTGCTCTCCCTAGTTAATCTAAATCTGTCAGACTCCCATTTCTCCTCTGCAGCTGAAATACTCAGTAGTCTTTTATCTTTTTAGACTTTACAAGAAATACATTTTTATAAAGGCAAGGTTTGGAAATTATTTTTGATTATCCCATTTACTAGGCTTAACTGAAATCCTGAGATAAAGCCTTAAGGAAAAACAAGTAACTCTAGGAGGACCACAACAGAGGAAGATAGAGCCTCTGAGTAAAAAAAATGTATTTAAAATGTAACTTTTTATGTAGCCATGCTTGAATAAAGTTTGATAAGTTATTATCAGAGGGTCCAAAGTGATTAATATAGTGTCATAAGCATTTTTTTGTGCACAGCTGTGAAAGAATAAACAGGATATATTACAGAAACATATATGAAAATGCATAATTCAGGTATCAATGACTTTTTCCAATCAAAACAGGATTGAAATCTCTTTGTGTCATACTTTCTTCATGAAAACTATACTCTCCATTTACTGCTAAAGGTACAAGTGAATTTCCTGAGGTATCTCTTACTATGTTATTCTTCAGACCTTGCTAACTATGCAAGAGAAAACCACCTTAAAAATCATACTGTTTTGAAATTCATTGTTTTTTCTATTATTTCAGCTACACTGACTGTGCTTTGCCACACCCTCCAGAATTCACCACAGCAATGGAATTTCCTTCCTTTAAATGTTTATGAACTTGAACAAGTCGATATATGAGAGCAATCCTATTGAACTCGCTGAACTAACCTCATCCCATTCTAACAGCCATCAACATATCTGCAAGAATAAGCACTGGTACAATGAAGGAAAATAGCTTTAGCCCCTTTCCATTTTCAAACTCCCCATCCAGCAAAACATACCAGTATGCGTTGAACATTAAGCACATGTTTCAATCCCTGCACAGTCACATAAGCATTTAAGAATGTGCTTTGCTTAAGTGCTGCTTAAATCAGACTGACAGCAATTTGACTTAAGCATACGCTTAACTGCTTTGCTGGATTGGGATGCGATGGGATAACTAATGTGTTTAAGACTGGAAATAGGCTGAGTATGGAGAGAAGGCAATGCGATACTATCGCAGAGAGTTTTGGATCTGCCCAGACTCCACCATGTGCTTCCATTTCTTCCCCACCATTGCTAGGTAGGTTCCAGTTCACCATAATATCTAGGCATGACTTGCCATAAAACAGATGTAGGAGGGGCACAGGTTACATCCCCTTCTGTATTACTTCAAAAGCAGGGTAATGGTGAAGCCAGGTCTTAACTGGCTCCCAAAATCTGGGTCCTGAAAGAACTCCATAGAGATGTGTTCTTTGGGAAAGTATAGAAAACAGCTACCTTGGTACAACTGGTCAAAACATCCCATACAGACTACTTCTATTTTGGCTTTTAAATCTAGCTTTTTGGCTAGGATTCCTGCAGAAATACAACTGAGAAAACTTATTATCATTTTGAAGAATTAGGACTTTTTTTCTTTTAATTTTTATAAAACTTAAATTAATTAATTGGCTACCCTATCTTTTGAAGATCTAAGAGTCCTTCCTAGCAAAATGGAGGGCAGCAGAGGGCTTTTAGGACTTTCTCTATGCCACACAAATAGAAAATGGCTTCAAGAACAGCTCTTCACATGTTTTCTTAGATCAACAGGGAACCCAGAAGCGCTGTAATTCCCAGTCGTGCAGCAATTTGCCAACAGGGTCCCCCTGAAGCAAAGAGCTCACAAGCATGTACAATGCCTCACCCAGACACTGTGTACATATTATGAGAGGTGTCCAGAGAACCACACCATCAGTGCTCTTGTGATCCCACAGCTTGGCAGACTCACTGGGTAGGTTTCATTGGACCCCTTCTCAGGCTTTGGAGGAAACTCACAGGTACAAAAAAGAATATGTCTATAGAAAACCTTGCTTTCTGACAAACCTACATATTTCAGAGAAAAAGAAATTGTTGTAAGGCTTCCAGCAAGCTCTAATCCTCAGGAGAAAACTTTTGCTACTCAGCTTAACAGTGGCAGCTGTCCAGGAGAAGAATAAGATGTACACGTTTGCAATGGCTTGAGATACTGTCACTTAAGAATAGCAGTAATTCAAGGAATAAAACACTGACAATATGCAGCTCTGAATTACATCATCTTTAACCTACAACAAAAGTGATTGCAGTGAGTAAAGGAGAGGTTGGTGCCACTCCTCATTCCTGCAGGAAAAGTCACCATGGCCCTATCTGTCATCCCAAACACTCGAACTCCTCTGCCTTCTCTGGAGGGAATTATGGCTACAGCCCAGCTGCCTGTACCAGCACCATAAATCCTGACAAGGTCATGCACATCAGTAAATACCAATTCTCACTGGGCGGGTCGACAGAGAGTACCTGAACTCACTTAGTCCAAAAGGCACTCTGCACAATAAAGAATTCAAGATAAAACACTCTCATGCAATACAATGAAATAGTAGAAACATTGTCTAACAAAGTAATTGTAATGGGTAATAGGCATTTGATAACTTAATTTTAGCCTCCTGCTTTTTGCTACGCTGTACAGAAGGTATACTGCTGTGTACATCCCACCATTTGCTCAGCAGCACTGGCGTTACTTCTGACCAGGAAATATACTTTGAATGATATCGTTGGTTTAAATCTAACCTTCACCTTGTCTCCTGTGGGGATTAATATGAGAATACCACAGAAAGATCATCAACGACCTTTGCTCTCATGCTGGAAGCAGACACCTATATCAACTGGTGTTAGCGGGAGGACAAATACGTTACAAGGTCTACACGGTTTCAGGGTTGATATAAGTTTATAGAGCCAGAGCGTGCCGGGAAATGCTTTACTACCATTGGATGGTAGTAAATCAGATGAAAATATTTGCTTTTTGTTAACTCCTGGAGAACTAGCCGAGAGCCTCGACTTCAGCGATAGCAAAGCCGTCTCCTACTCCTACTCCGGATACTCTGCTGTCCCTTTCAGCAACAAAGTTAGCTGGGCAGCTGCCCACCGCTGAGGTAACCCTGCCAAAGGACACAGCCACAGCTGGGCAGCGAGCTAGGAGAGCCGGCAGCGTGCCATAGTCACCGCAGAAGTGCACACGTGAGGAATGACACATGGAGAACAGTCAGCTATGCAGGCAGAGCACCAGGAGGTGCAGGGCTCAGGAGCAGGGTGTGAGACCAACAGCACGTTCAGTCAAATGAACAGGGTGCAATAAACCCCCTGAGCCCAGTGTGGTTTCTAACCCTGAGCCTCATTTAATCAGTGACCTGATTTCAAATCAGGTCAGGTAGAAACCGCCTCCGCGTCGTTGTGCCACCTGCCTCTGCCCTCCCCGTGCTCCCAGCTGCCCCGGCACGGCCCCTGGCAGGTACGCGGCTGCCTGATGGCAAATGCAGCTCCTGCATGGGCATCCTCAGCAGTGCCACCACCAGTCCCAGGGAACAGCACCCCAAAACGGCTGCGCTCTTCAGCAGCTCACAGTTTAATATCACTCGAAGTGGAGCTCCTTTTTCCTCTGCTTATCACCTGTTATTCAGCACTGAAAAGTGCACACCGCTCCCTATTCAGCTCACAAACTGTGCATCACTTTTCAGGACTTTTTCTGTTGACCGTGACTGACAGCAGTGTGAAGATTAGGCAGCCTTTTAATCTTATACTAGCCATGATTACCATCAGTGGAGTAAAAGAGCAATTGCCTGGCAGTGCAAGTCACAGACCAATAAAAGGTTCTCAGGGCAGAAAGCAGTCATACACTAAGTTAAGCTTCCAGCCTATTCAAGTCTGTGATGCCTCCCTGTGAAAACTGCATAACTTAGTGATAGTGTCCTGGAGGATTTTTCATGAGGCTTTATGACAAAGGCCCATATTTCTCATTAATAACATTCCTCTACAAAAAAAAAAAAAAAAAAAAAAAAAGAGAGAGAGAGAAAGGTTCAGCTATTTCTTTTTAACTTACAAACCTGAACATATTTCTTTTTATCTTAAACAATTCAATATCTTTTCTTATCTGGAAGACTTTAATTTGTATTTAAACAGATTATGAGACAATTTGATTGAAGAACAACTAATTTCCAGAAAACTGGAACATCTCACTAGTATTCAGCAGCTACCTGAAACGCTTTCAGCATTAGGAATGCTCCCACAGAGACACTTACACAGCTCTGACAGCATATAAGCAGAGATTATTTTGATTTAAGAATAAAAAAAGAATTCATTTCCCCATTACATAGGCATGGAGAATACTAATAGCACTGATGTTACAGCTCTGTTCAGACTGAAATTAGGCGTATAATTTCAGATCATGGAATTGTGGTCAGTGCCAACCTTTACACCAGCTGCAATGGCTGCAGTAGATATCTACAGTGTTCTGTGTAGATAAAGTCCTTGCAGGTGTACGCCACAACTCTGTACTGTCTTCACCACAAAAGTATCTGTCACCTGTGTCTTCAGTGTTCTTGATATTTACTGAACTAAAACATCATGAGTGTGCTTTCACATGTTCACTCCAACACCTCTGACACATTATCAACATCACTCTCAAGACTGAAAAGTGTTTTGAACAGAAGTGTATAGATATCAAAATCTGATTTACAAAGCTAACCTAACCTGTTAGCAAATGGTAACTACTGAGCAGTAATGACACAGGTAATATTCAAGTAGGTGGACGTCTAGATTCGAGTTCAGATATCTCATTGACATGCTCTGAGTCATCCAGATCTTGTTCAGCCTTACGGGACACCTTATGTGAGTTAAACTCAAAATGCCTTTTGAAGCAAACGAAGCTGATATATGTGACTTTGCAGTTTCTTTTTTTATATATTGATTTGATTTAAGCATTCATTAGAAGCACCTTGCCCATTTAGATGGGCACTTGTCATCCTATAAAACTAAACAAACACAGCAAAACTGGCTTTCAAAAATCTCTACCATAAAAAAGAAAAATGGAGCTAGTAATTTCAAAAGTAAATGTGACTGACTACAATATTTTCACTCCAGCAGTCAAGAAACATGGATAGTAAAGGATAAATATTTGAGCCACAGAGATCATTAGAGGTGAATGAACAACCTGATCATGATGTGGAAATGTGACAGATCACAGTAGTAGAAAAGTCTTAAAATTAAATTCACTTATATATTATCTGCTATTAAATCTGAATGATCCTTATTCACACAGATTTAAGAGGGAAGATCACATCATGCTGTTGGTGACATTATTTCTGTGGTATCTGAGATTTGAAATAAAGGAATCTGAAAGGAAAAAGAAAATATAAAAATAACTAATTCATACAGAGACATCTCCATGCTGGAACTCACCTTCTTTTTCAGACATTGGTGACAAATCAAACTATTCCCATCAAATAAAAGCAAAATGAGAAGTGTAAGATATTTGTTTCTTCTTGAAATCTGATCTTGAAATTGAATTGAACCTTTCTAAAGTTCTCCAAAGAGGCTGAGAGACATAAATGCATGAGTAAATGAACAGTGCATTTTTCAGTATGCAAATATTACAAAATGGCTTGATACTTCTTCCCAGCTCCTACAAACAGATATACGGCTGAACCATCACTGACAGTGACACTTCTCATCTTTCACAACAAAGAAGAAAAAAACTCCATGCTGTTCCCGCTTATGTGAGCACCAGCTTATTTCTCTACCACCTACAAAATTACTTTTGAAGAGCATCTCGCAGTGTTCCTCAGAGAATAATATTAGTTAACTTGTTTTACACTGAGCACATCTGGATAAACTCAGTGATTAGAGTATTTGAAAACTATAGCTTCATTTGCATGATGTAAGCTCCATGCACCATACAAATAGAACTTGCAGTACTTTGTGAATTCTCCAACGTTTTGAATGATTTAGCATAGTGACATAGTGACAGCACACTCTCTGTAAAAGCACCAGTCTGATTTTCTTCTATTTATACACAGGACTGGAGGGCAAGAATAACCACATCAGATACACTGTCAAAGCAGCATTAACTAAAAAAAATCTATTTGAGTTTTAAGACATATGATAATATCTATTCACACACACAAAATCAGTGTAACCACATACAAGCACTCTTTGCATGATGAAAATACACAGACATACTGTCATATGATCCTAGCACCTTGGAGCTAAGAGAAGCACGGAAGCTTTTGCTATAGCCAGAGTGCTTCTTTCTTCTATTCTACTTCCTATCTCCAAAATTTTTATAATATTATACACTCATGAAGGACATCTACTCTTACAGCACTGTCAATCAAACTGGATGAACTGAAGACAGACTGCCACATGCCATCCCAGGCCAATTTTACAGTCCAGCAGGAAGGTTACATCTTTTTCAGAGTTTTCCCATGGTGTGATTTTCAGCATATCCCTCTTGCTTCTTCTAGTTTCCATCTGCTCAGATCAGCTGCTGCTATAAACGCAGGTCCACAGAGGAAGTCTCCAAAGCAAATACCTATATAATTGCCATTCCTGGCAGTTATAAAAAGTCTATCTATCTGATAAATCCACAATCATAAAGGTAACAGCCAAAAGAAAGGAAAAATTAATCCAATTTATTAAAAAAAAAAAATTAAAAGGATAACAAAAAAAATTATCACCAAATTCATAGCATGTTCTATTTGATTAATTTCTATTTTTTATGGCATGCCTACCATGAAACTCACTTAGCAGGACCACAATCTGTCTCTTTTCAGGGTGAGCCTTTACAGAACTAGAGATTTCCAGTTTAGAACCATAGTAATAAATCTGAGGCAAAAACTTCTTTCCTCTCCAGCAACGGTGGTGTGATAAAACAGATTTTCAATAAGCTCAAGCTGAAATGATGGTTAGTCGACCAACAACAAAACAGCATTGCAAGTAACCCTTTTCCTATGTCCAGATATCCGTGTAGAACATATTGTACCAAAATAATTTCTATGAAGCCTAACTAAAGGCAAATATTTATACTATACATCTGAACATTTTTCCTGTACCACTAAATTGTTGGTGCAGACATATATTAATATAAATATGAGATACTGCAAGTGTGAAATAAAATCTGCAAAACTGAACACAGCATTTGCAACTAGGAGGTGAGAGGGAAGACAGCTAAAACTAGCAACTAGATATTCTGGAGGTTTCCCTAAAACACAGATTCATGTCAAACTTTCAATCACGTGCTCATTTGTGTATCCAGATTGCTGCACTTTCAGCATTCAAATCAAGGTGACTGTACAAACTTTGTAGACATGGAAGAGCTGTAGGTCAAACAAGAAAGGCATATCCTTGGGACCCTGGACAATAGCCAAAAAAGCTCCTTTGCCCAGGAAGTTTATTCATGTTTATCCAGGGACAGCCAACCTGATCCATAGCTGAAAGAGTGAATTCAATGTTGTTTGCTATAAAACCATTATCTGAAGGCTCTGTGGATTTCCTGATATGGTATTTCAGGAAAAGTACTGAGTGTGTTCTGCCTCTGCTGGTAGTGTATGTATATTTAATTCTATTTTCCAGCAATTGCTGGCAGATATAATGGTTGTAGAATGGCCCTACATTTCCCAGTAAGGCTACTTTCCCAGGACCCACTCCAGCGCCTTTTGAAACTACTCAGAGAGGTCCTCTTGGAACCCATAGATGGTGAATCAGATCCTTGAACTGAAGCTACCTGAAAATTGCCATGAGGGAGTTTGTTCTTCACTTTAAAGGAAGAGAAAATTTTCAGGCATTTCTGCTTCCGAAATCTTTTGCAGTGCAGCCAACATCAATAGCTTGGACTCTCCACCATCCGTGAGGTGGAGAGATATTCCTTGAAGTGACTTTGCTTCTAACTGTCCTACATGTTTTTTTGAGAATAATCCATAGAGTGAAGTAATGCTTTTCCCAGAAGGATCTTATTTCAAAGTCCAAGGAAACTCAGCATGGCATTTAATTAAACAAACAGTTGCTTGTATCCATACTAGTACATGCAATGAATATGAAAGTGAAGGCAAAATAATTTTCATGAAAGCCCCTCCACTTATTACATAGAAAATGTACTCTAGGAATACTTGAATTCTCCATGTTGCTGTTCTTGTCAACAGAAACTTTGCACATTGCAGGCAAGATGTACATTTAGTAGTGAGTGTAATTAATCACAGGTGCAAAGTCCCTTTGAGAGTAGTATCTTCCCTTTCACTGGGAGTCCTGAAAATAAGAAAAGAACGTTTGTAGCATGAACAGTAGTTAAGGGGCTTTGTGCAAGAATCCCTCTGTGAAATCTATGGCCCGTGTTGCAGAGGAAGGAAAGCTGCCTTTTTCTGGCCTTAAAATGTACAAGCCTCCAGAAAGTCACACTGGAGATTCTCCTTACAGTCACAAAATTTTAACTTCATTGCCAGTTCTTCAGGAAAAATTTTCTTGACTTTGTGTTGAAAAGCTCTTCTTTGGAATAAGACTACTGACATTTGAATGTTCCCCAAAAGAAAAGAGCAAGGACTTTTATTTTCTGACCGAAGGTGTTAGTTGTGAGGCCAGCTTTCCTGGTATGTTTGCACTGCAAAGGAAAGATAAGTTCAGAAGAAGTTTTTAGTACACCAAGACCATGGTCCATGCACTTTATATTTCTATTGGGTGCATCTACATTAGAAGTTTGTTTTGAATCGTCTTTTAAAATGACGCTCTCAACCATCCCCACTTTACACACTTTGGCTCACATCACTGAGCAGTCTTGGAGTGCATGAACTAGATATCTTTTGGGTGAAACTAAACTAAAATATGTGTTTCAGGAGTGCACCTACTAACCAGGGACCAGACTAGAGTTAATGTAAAATCTGATGAAACACCACTCACGGTGGATGTCAATTGGACTCCACAGACCCACTGCTAATGAGCTGTACTTTTTACTGTGTAGACAGGGCCATTCTTGGCACCAGTTCAGCGACTGGTGGTCAGGAGTATAGCAGCCCTCCAAAGCCTAGGAAGGTTGCTCTTGGACACAAGTTGTATCCCCTTCTCCCTTGAAGCACTCCACTATTGCTGGTACATAGAACCGAATTTCCAGGACCTACCCTATGTACCACCTGCCAAGACTGTATTAATGAGTTCCTGAATGAAATATGTTCTTGCTTGTAATTCCCATTGCCTACTCTGAGGTATCTTAAGTAGACTGTGTAGAAGGTATGAGTAGCTGATTTAGTGCACAGTGCACAGTGCTACTTTGACAGCTTTTGCTACAACCCTCAGCATAAAATGCATGGCAGCTTTCTAGAGTCTGATCATCTTTTTGATAATCTTTCTCTTGTCAAAGAGTAGTAACATCACAAAGTTTAATAAGTCTGAGTATAAATGGAAAGAGAATGCATTCTTCATATATTAAATGGAAGAGCAAGAGATTACCGCAGGCACCAAGAACAAGCAACCATCAACTAAAATAATATCCTGCTGAGCAGGTTGTACCTTCAAAGGGTTAAGTGTAATGGAGAAGAAGTGGGTGTATATGCTATCCAGCTAGTAAATAGCAGAGCAGAGGCTGGCTGCAGCAAACTGTGATATTTTTAATGAGTATTTGTTTTCAATTGCAATTAGACATTTATCATAAGTTTAGTTATTTATCTGGGTTGGACTCACACATGCTTTGCTATCCCTAAGTGGGCAGTAGCAGCCAGGCAGCATCACTTAGAACTTTAGTCCTGTAATAACAGGACTTCTTGCAGGTTCACTTGTAATTGTACAGAGATATTCTAAAATCTTACCAATTTTTAGGCTAGTACTGGGCAGGAAAGAAGCAAACATTTTTAATTTGTTTTTTCTTTCTGTCTTTCCTAGTAGGGCAGAGACAAATACATGTCTTATAATATATGAAACACAGATGTGGCCTTACTCCATGTGCTCAATCATGTGAAATAGTTGCTGATCTTCTAATTCTAATCACTCCCTCAGACATTTAATCACAAAACTACAGAGCACTTCTAGTGCCTCTCTGGAAGATGAAGCTATTATTTGCTTCACATATGATTGCACCTCCTTTTATACATACAGTTCAGGCATCAGAAAATATCAATTTTCTCCATGAATGTCTGAAAGTGCACCCAGCTTATCAGATAAGTAAATCCTTTCCCTGTTTACCTCCTAAACTAATGTGCATACGTACATCTCCATTACTACAGAAGGTATATCTCAGCATCACAGAACTTTTAACAGTATCTCCGCAGTGTTCAAAGTGCTATGACTCTCCTCTAAAGATGAGAAACTGAGGCAAGTTTCCAAGATTTTCTGCAATTGTTTCAGCTTTGTCGTAAACAATTTCAGCCCAGAAGTCATCATTACTAATTTGCCCTCCTGGGTTGCTTAGGAAATTGTAAGCCTGGATCTACCAATACCTTTTAGCAGGAGGAGGTAGGAGAGGAGAACGAACCTAACAGTAAATGCTATGGTCCGATAACAGTCTGATATCTTCTAATTCTCAACACAGAAACTCCAGTCCCAAGGGCCCAAAGTCAATGCATCTTTGGTAGCTTTAGTTAACTGTTATTTTACATATGACCTGCTGATCTCCTTGTTCCCTGGTGACACCAGACAGACATTTTAATGTCGTACTCTGTAATCAGTTTGCCAGTAGCAAGTTGACCTCCCCCCCTCTTCCCCCCCCCCATTCAAATATCTTCTCTACTACTGAGGTTTTATAAAAAAACTTTTTAATATTTTTGTTTGTTTGTCTTATATCAAGACACATTTTGTGGAAGGTCATTCCTTCTCTCACATGCAAGCAGCTTCTTAAGGGTGTCTTTATACCCTTCAAATGGACACACAATTTCTTAATTTTCACATTAGTTTTCTGTTGAGAAGCCTCTGCACACTTCCTTCTTTGTAAATAAACCAGGTGAAAAATGTCCCTAGGTCTCTGAAGGTGAGGTAAAAAAATTAATTCCTACCCACTCTGATTAACTTGTTTTGCAAAGCAGTTTTAGCAGATATCCCCTCTGGAAAAAATTCTTAATTGCTTCCTGAAGGCAGAATGCCCGTGACTAGTTATTGACATTATTAGGGAAATATTTTACTGTGATTTTTGGTGTTGTGCACATACTGTATTACCTAGAGGGAAACAAATCTCAATGCTCTTATTCATAATTTCC
This sequence comes from Fulmarus glacialis, assembly GCF_000690835.1. Classification (NCBI taxonomy): domain Eukaryota; kingdom Metazoa; phylum Chordata; class Aves; order Procellariiformes; family Procellariidae; genus Fulmarus; species Fulmarus glacialis. The sequence continues at coordinate 47,004 of NW_009226223.1, read as the reverse complement.
TGAAGTTTAATAATTAAGATGGAAAGAAGCAGTCAACTGTCAATTAGCTTCATTTTCATAAGGATCTTAAGTAATAAAAACTTGCATTCTGGCACACGTGTCAAAAAATCCCCCAACTATGCAGGCCTTCTACCCTCAGAAGATAAGAAATGTTATACTCCAGCAAATTCAAAGTTTTCATACAAGTATGAGGAGATATACATGTGTATGTAAATATAAATACATATTTGCATTTATATATATATATATAAAAGGGGTGGTTTAAAGACAATTTAAAAAATCCTAGGTGTAAGATAGATATAAAAACATTATCAAGAATATCTCATATTGTGTAATGCATATTTAGGAAAAAAAAACCTCCACCAACTGATAGGAACTGTAAAATGCCAAGAGATTTCTAAGTACAGACAGCAAAGAGGGAAGCATCAATAACAAGATTTGTCTTTTGTAAGTCTCCACCACCTGGCCCACTTACTGTTCCTAACAAATGGCAAAGTCAACTCAAGAAAACAGACATCATCAGGTTACTGTGACCTACTGAGCATATTACTTCTGCAGGTAGGAGCTAAATGGCAAAACTCTACGCTTCACTGATCAGCCTCGCAAGTAAGAATGAACTGCACTGGACTTAGCAGTAATTTTTTTCTCTTTCTGCTTTAGAAACAATCTATATATTTTTTCTGTCCATACAAAAAAAAAAAAAAAAGTCCTATAAAAGAAGGTAAAATAAAGTGCAACAAAAAAAGATCTTGGGACTTCTAATGTCAACAGCAGCTCCAGTTATGAAACATTATCTTTTTAGACAGTGCCTAAATAGAAGGACATGCTATGTCCTAGTGGTTCATTAAACTGTGATGAACTAAACCCACTGGGTATAACCACTGGGATGTAGTCTACTCTGCATGTATGTGTCATGTGCAATAAACGACTGCAGTAATGATGTATTACCTTGTATTGCACCTGGTTTAAAACAAGCATTTAAAGCAATGAAGATAAGTATTCTGGCCTCCCTCACACTCAGATGACAGACTACCTATGCAGATTACAAGATGCTGTCACGCTTAAGGAAAAAACACAGATCTGCGTCTGTGAAGATATATCATTAGATCTGGTTTAAAGAAGTAACTGCAATGTCAGGGGAAGATAGCTCATCATTTATAATTTATCAAAATATAGAGTGTACATGTACTCACTACCCCTCTTCTGCTCTGGTCCTTTTCACTTGATAAAGCATTTTTATCCTCACCCTGCCTACTTTCATGTTCCACCTCCTGTTGTCAGATGAAAACCACAACAGACAAGAAGTAGATGGACTGTGTTAGACACAAAGCAGAAAGTCACCACACAAGAGGAAAAATCATATGTCTTTATGAGAACTGGCAATAATGACAAAAATAGATTGGACAGAAAGCTGATTCACTTGGGCTCAAGTGCCTTGTTCACTGAGAGAAGAGGCTTTCAACTCCCTGGATTTAGCTTTCTGCAGAACTTTTGTAGAAAGATTTTATAGAAGGATTTTATTTTTGGTTGGCCAACCACACTGTACCCAGCAGCTTCATGGTCACAAGTGCTGATCTGCAGCCAGGGCATGGGGTAAGCATCCCACCCTTGCTCTATTTAAGTGTGTTAGGTGTTGGGAGGAAACGGGCAGTTATAAAGTCATTGAATGCAGGATTATATGCCAGAATGGTCACCCTTAGAAAAACATCCAAGCTAGAGAATCCATGTTGCAGAAAGTTACTAGCAACTTAATGTTTTGTATTGGGTGTACGAGTCAGGGTGTTGGCAGTGGGGGAGGGTGTGTGCTGCATGGGTGGCCTCTGTGACAAGACAGCAGGAGCTGCCCCCAATGTTAGACAGAACCAGTTCCAGCTGGCTCCAAAATGGACCACCACTAGCCAAAGATGAGCCCATCAGGGATGCTGGTGGCACCTCTGTGATAACATATTTAAGAAACGGTAAAAACACTGCACAGCAGCTGTGAGAGAGGAGTGAGAATGTGTGAGAGAAACAGCTCTACAGATCCCAAGGTGAGTGAAGAAGGACGGGGAGTAGGTGGTCCAGGTGCTGGAGCAGGGATTCCCCTGCAGCCTTGGAGAAGACCATGATGACACAAGTTGCCCCGCTGCAGCTCATGGAGAACCATGGTGGAGCAGATATCCACACTGCAGCTGGTGGAGGACCCATGCTGGAGCAGGTAGATGTGCCCTGAAAGAAGCTGTAGCCCATGGAGAGCCCACACAGGAGCAGGCTCCTGGCAGGAGCTGTAGCCCATGAAGAGGAGCCCACGCTGGAGCATGTTTTCTGGCAGGATGTGTGGTCCGTGGGGGACCGTGCTGGAGCAGTTCATCCCTGAAGGACTGTACCCTGTGGGAAGGACCCATGTTGCAGCAGTGAAGGAGTGTACCCCATGGGAGGGACCCCACACTGGAGTAGGGGAACAGTGTTACGAGAAAGGAGCGGTGTTATGGACTCACCACAACCCCCATTCCCCACTCCCCTGCTCAAGGGGGAGAATGAAGAAGAGTCAGAAGCTAAGTTGAACCTGGGAAGAAGGGGGGACAGAGAGAAGGTGCTTTAAGTTTTGATTTTGTTTCTCACTATCCTACTCTATTTTTAATTGGCAAGAAATTAAATTAATCTTCCCCAAGTCAATTTTCTTTTGCCCATAACGGTACTCGGTGAGCAATCTCCCTGTCCTTGTCTTGACCCACGAGCTTGTCATCTTATTTTCTATGCCTGTCCTGCTGAGGAGGGGAAGTGAGAAAGCTTATCCCCCAGGACGTTGAGGAGAGTGGATTGGTGGGCACCTGGCAGCCAGCCAAGGTTAAGCCACCACACAATTTTATGACTTCTGAGGGATCGCAATATTAACATCCATACTGAGAGTGACTGCACTGTGCTCTGTCTGTTGCAGATGGGGCTTGGTACAATAATAATCCTTCTTGCATTAGCCAAGCTAATATGACAAATGAACCATAACTGCAAAGCAGCAATTGTGTATGTATTTTTTTCCAGGGGGCAAATTAAGAGATATCTCCTTTCAACCATTTTGCTAATAAATAAAACAGGGAGGTGGTATCAATTACCACAGATCAAGGATACTTAATATTTGTACTTCTGTAAATTAGCACTCATCAGTGTTCCCTCCCCTTGCTTTTCATTTTATTCCAGCGAGGTTTCCGTAGCAACTAGGTCATGTGCCCAGTTTAATCTTCAAAGCTATAACATTACAGTGGATTCTTGCTGAAAGTGAAACAAACAAAAAAGGGCATTTTTTAGTTGAAGCCTCTTAGATATACTGATAATAGGACTCTACAAAAGCGTGTCTGGCAGCGAGGCACGTGAAAGTTCACCCTTTTTTCTCAGGTGGTGAACAATTGGTTATGGACACCAACATGGAGGCCTGGAAGCAACTCACTTCTAGAATTTGTCCAACATAAAAAGCAGAACCACCCCAGACACCAGCAACATTTCTGGAGGTGAACAAGTGACCTGTCACTAGTCCTCCATAATCCCTTTCAACTGGACAGTGCTCCCTTGTCACTGCTTCTCAATTTTTGAAAACTGGGCTGATATGTTTGGAGAGAGAACCTCAGCAGCTTGAACAAAGCAGGTGTTATTTATATTTCAGCACTGTGTTTGATCCAAAACATTTACAGATGTATAGGATAAACAAGGTGAAAGGACCCAAGCATTTTTCACTTTGAACACAAGCTTAGACTACAAGAGACAGGTCTAATGGGATTTTTGGTCATAAAGTTAACTCCTGAATACAAAACAAATAGTTTCTAACAAGAGTTTTATATGGCAATGGAAACAATGAGCAACTTGATTCAAATGAGTGCACTCTCTCTTATGCTACCCCTGTGCAAACTAATATCAACGTGCCAAATTCAGATAATTGCCACCTTATTCTCTTAAAAGCCCAGCTTAGACTATATGAGCGCCCTGACACTCAGAGCACTGCCTTCCAGCACTAGCTAGGCAAAAGACAAAGCAAGAACTCTGGTTTTGTGCAGAATTTCCTCTCATATTCCTCACCCTATGAATAACCTCATGTTCTGTTTGCCTTCTTTTCCACCAGTTGCCACCCACCTGAAAATAACATTTTATATTCTTTAGGCTTAAAAATAGGGAGCAGATCTTTGACTTGATTCCAAGCAATGAGTGTCATGGAAGTAATAAAGCAGCCTAAAATATTCATAGGTAAATGCATAATTGGACTGGATGGAGTTTTTGCCTTGTTTTACCGAAAACTTTTATGCTTCTTAATGGGACAAAGTACAGTAACCAAAGCTCCTGGTTGAATCTCCCATTTCCAAAAATATTCCAATCAAATGTGAGTTCTTGTACCAGGACTCCCAAAAAAAAATTTGCAAGACTAAATGTATCATAGAATATTAGTAACAGTCTAAAACACCAAGTGTGCAATCATTACTCTGTGGGAGGCTGAACTAATTAAATATGACATCATTCCAGTGCCTAATTAAAGTGAAATATTAAACTCATCTTTCATGTAAGAGAATGAGAGAGTGAATTGAGTTTAATGAAGAGGAAAAATCTAAGAAATGAAAACATCTACAGAACTGGTATATCCTCTGTTAAGAATATTTAGTAGAACAACCCACTTCTAGTATATGTTCTCATTTTAATGTTTGATACCTAATACTGCACTGCACATTGGCCTTTGGGAAATCCTGGTTCCAATTTTCTGTACATGATATTCAGCATCAAGTAGGAAAACCCAGTAAAACCAGAAAATTATATTTAACCCCATAAACACTAAGCATGAGTTCTTCATAATCTCTTTCAGCTATCCAAATCACATCATGGCCCAGATCATGCACTTCATTGTTTTTAAGAAATACTTTTTATCCATTTTGTTTGAAATTAATTCTTACATAACTGGCAAACTAAATGCCAGCTTTGACTTCCTTCTCAAGCTTTTCTCACCTTTTCACTATTACCAGAGGATCTCACTGGCTTTTTAATGAAGGATAACAAAAAACGAAACCAAAGCAAACCAAACCAAACCAAGCCACCGATATAATCTCACTTCATTCCATTCTTCTTTCCTTTGCCTTCCTTCCCTGCCCTTCCTTTTAATTCCTTATCCTTTGCCACCCATGAAGACCTGAACATCTCTTCTCTTTCAACTCTTCTCACCTCATATTGTATCCCTCACCCACCCTTTCTTTCCCATCTCCCCTTACCCTTTCTTTTACAGCATAAACATAAACATACTCAATCAATAAAAATTGATTCCTAGTAGTTCTTACTAGACTTCAGTCACCATTGTGATGAACATGCTACCAACAGTAGATGTCTTCAGTTCCTCCACACAATTTCACTGATTACATGTGTTCCCTCTCGTGTTAAAATCTGTCTTGAACAGTGGCACACAGGAAGAACCTGGCCTGCTAAAATAACATATTCAGCCCATAGCCTAATTCCTTGATACCCCAGCCTGTGATTGATGTGTGCCTATCCGATACTCCCTGGCTGGAGTACAGCTAATCACATCAGTGAGATGAGAGGACACACATAGTCAAGCCACTTCTTTCCAGCTGTACTCCTAGGATAGGCTTTTACTTGGGTCAGAGGGGAGCATGTCTAGACTGAATGCAGGACATAACTATGCATGTATATAATTTTCATGAAGAGACCAGTAAAGTATGGGAGTTAAAGCACTGGTGCTGGCAGAAATGGATGGAAACTAGAAGAAATAGCAAATTAAGTAAAAGAAGCGTGACAGATTGTACAATTCCCTTAAAACTGGATGGAGATTCATAGGAACATTTTGACAGCACAAAGAAAGGACAATGCCAGAGATATTGTCTTCCTAAAACTACTAAAGGTCCTTGATCAATTTTATAGATAGCACTAGCTATTTCTGCAGCTATTTTGCATTGCCACTTGAAAGGAAATGGAGGTGGCTAAAGAAAGTGAAACAGGGTGGAGAGAGAGAAGGCATGGAAATGGGGTCAAAAACAATAGACAGGATGAAAAAGAAGCATAATAAGATGGGAACAAAATACAGCTTAAATTTAAAAAGATTAAAAGTTCTATTACAAATTCATTTAAAAATGTATTTTCATCTTGTTCCTCCTGTAACCGTAAGCAGATGGTAATGGACAACCATCAGGGATTTCAATTTGTTTATTAGGCTTTGTCCTTTTTTACCTTTCGTTGGTGAAGAGGTATTGTTGCTGAGAGGCAGAAGCTCAAGAGTAAAGCAACAAGCACAAAGACATCACTGCTTAAGGCCATTTCTTTTTAATGCAGTACTTCTGTATTTATTGACTTTCCCCAGTAAATCTTTGTTAATGTAAAGCAAAAACTGATTCATCCGTGCCATAAAAATGCCTATGCAAGCTACAAAGTTGGAAACAGAGGACAACTCTGAATTTGACTATTGTTCCTGAGAAAATACAGAAACATTCCAGGAGTTATTAAAGGCAAGACTTAGTTGGCGTGCACAACAGAGAGGGGCATCTGTGAATGACCCAAATGTACACATCTCTTGAAGCAAAAATTGATCATCCTGTATTTAGCTAGGAACTTGAAAGTATGTAGCTAGCTGCACTGTAAAAAGTCCAGCTCTAGTTTTCAAAAGTAGTATTGTTTGACTATTCCTCAAACAACAAATTTCACAAACTTTATGTTCCCTTTTTGGAAATAAGACTGATAAATTGTGTTCCTGTATGCTCTTATAAATAATATGGTTTTGTTCATCAGGGTATACACAAATACTTTTCTTTAAAGGTGTGATAGATAGATTTCCCCTTTCTCTAACCTTCCAGTAAAAATTTAACATATGTTTGAAAAATATGTTAAAAAAAATATGTTCTTCAAATGTCTTCAGTTTTCAACTAGAAACACCAAAATATTCAGATTGTAAATTGAATTGTTAAAAATGCTTGGGGAGGCGGTTGATGAATAAAATGTTTAGTATTTAAAGGAATGTGTCAAATAACATTTTTTACTGTCTCTTATTGAGAAATGATGGGCAACATAACAGCTCAACTGTGTGATTATGTGCCCAGGTGACTCCATCTCCACTTTTCTTCTGTGCTGCATAGCAGTTAATATGTCTTACTTACTCTTATTGGAGTATTTCAAACAATTGTATAGCAATATGGGGAGGTTTGTACTTCATCTGTTGCTTAAGAAGCAAGCTATTGCTAACAGTTTTTCTTCATGTGGTGTACTGTATTTGCTAATGTGGAAAATGATGTAATGTTTAGGTTCAGTAACCTAGCAATGAACAGCAAGATGATTTCAACACTTGAGTCTCTTTCCTGTATGTGGATATTAAAGATTGATGGCAGGAATGAATTGTGGGACACAAAGGAATGCAAGGTACCATGAAGGCCCTCCTTACTGACGCCCAAGCCAGGCTGGATATTGGAAGCATTAAATAGGAAAAGCAGCCCTGGAGGCAGCTAAAAGTTGCTATTGTGGCTAAGAAGCTAAGGCACATGTCCTGCTTTCTTTGCATTTGTTAGGCACGGGTTTATTCCAGTAGCTGCTGAACTTCAACGAGTCTGATCTACTTTCAAGACTTTCGAAACCTTTGGTCTGGGTAGCAAAACAAGCACAATTTCTGCTTTGGTCAGTAAAAACACATCAGTTCTGCCACACAACAATCCTTCCGTACTCATGGGGAAAAAAGGCAGGCTTTACCCCTCAAAAATGATTCAGTTCTGTACCAGATGACCTTTCTGATTGCCTTCCATGGATGCCAATTCCTTCACAAATGAAAATATTACTGGTTTGTTTTCTAGCAGGGATCTGTTTACATTTACCCTCCTGAAGTATCAACTGGTGATGGGTCCTTTTTCCTACCATTTGCCACTTCAGTGGATCTGTGACCACAGCAAGCTTTTGATAGGGGGGAGTGCTTACAAGCTACAGAACAGTTGGTAAGCTTTCCCATGAATTTCTGTTTATTTCTTTTCTGACATTTGAATGTGAAAGTCACTCCTGTCAAAGTGTCAAAAGAAACCACATAGGTGTTCTAGGGCTCTGACCAGATCACCACCAAAGCACTAATGGCATTAGAAATGCATGGCACCAAGTAGGAATAAGATACAAGAAAACTGATCTGCCCTATGAGCTTGACCATCTCTAGATATGATTTGCTGTGTTGGCACATCAGACTGAGAGTGCTTCGTTCAACCAATGACCAAAATCATCTGTTTTGGTTACCAGTCAACTAAGTTTGTCTTCGGTAGTGTCTACTGATACACATAAGGGTTCAAATTCTTCTCACTGAACATGGGGGGTTTCATGAATTTGTTACGCTTTGTGAAAAGCATTTTGGAAATGGCATACAACAATTTTGAAATAATATTATTTAAGACAAAAAATGTACTCAGCTCAAGAAACATTACTGTGGTCCTTTGTGCATCTGCTTTAAGCCATAGTCTCTGATTATGTGAATATATCCTTTTTTTTTTTTTACAGAATCACTATCTAATTCTGTACACAAGTTAAACGCACAAGGAAACAGAATTAAGGGCTGGACGGATAACTATTGAACAAGGTACTTTGCAACTCTGGAATGTCTTAATTTGACACCTACATAAAATTCCTCTAAATCTTTTCAAAATTAGATAAACAACAATATTCTTTGTTTTGACTGAAAGACTTGCAGTGATGCTGCAGCTGTATGACAGAGGTTTGGCCACTAAGTGTGGGGCGGGACTCCTTTGTGGTTCCGCAGGTTTCGCACAGAGTGTTATGAACAGTCACTGCTGAACTAATTAATGTGGGCACAAAATTCTGCTAAAAATAAGGGGGAGAATCACAGTCGGTGCAGAAAAGAACAGAATTCCCTTTCTCCTGATGAAGACAAGCATCACGATATTATGAAACCAGTTGAGGTAAAGGGGAGAGTTGCTCAACTCCACTCAAGCATGTTGAAGAAGCTTTAATTATAATGGAAAATTTCTCAGCAGTTTTTCCTTTTGTTGGTCTACAAACCAACAGAGTGTTGATTTTTCTCCTTAATCTTTGATTTAAACACAGCGTTTAAGAAGTTCAGGGTTTCTTTTGAATGAGATTTCAGCATAAACAGGTTGCCCCATCTTAAGACAACATACCAATGTGGTGTACATAGTCATCAACACTGGGAGTCGTGGAAAGAGCAGTTCCTACGAGAGGCATTCAGAACCACAGAAGCTCAGTACAGAAGCAGAAATTTCTCAAATCCTGAGATCTAGAATGTAACATAATTATAATAGAAGGAAAAGACTTTTTTTGGCAGGGTTGTTTTTTGGCGTTATGTTTGGTTTTTTCCAGAGGAGGGATTAATTTTTTGCATAATTACTCCATTTCACATATTTCTTCTCACTGGAGATCCTACTTACCATCTTTTCCACATCCATATGCAGGCTGACAAAAAAAAATCATTCCAGCATGTTTGATCATATTTAGATGACTCTGCTACAGAAGTCTGACCAGCATCTATTCACAACACTTACTCTGAACATCTAAGAAGTATTTAATACATTGCTCTTGAGTTATTCTAAAACAGGTGAAAAATGTCACTTTGTCAAAACTGAGGCAATCCCAGAACAGCCAGAGTTAGGGCAGTTACTTTGGATGCTATGGTTTACAGGAGAAAGGCTCTCTCCAGCACCTCATTCTCTGGGGTTTTTTTGGCAGCTGGTCATTTATATATGTTTTTCACACTTCCTTACACAGAAGACTTCATTTCACAGAAGGTTTGCTTTCATTTCCTGTCAGGGAAGTTAGATAACCTCCATCCCAAATTCTGAGTGAGCTGACACATGAAATTATAGACCTGCACTTGTGTTGTATTATTGAAAAATACCAAACCTACTAATACAAGAAGGGAAGGACATGGGAAGTGCTCATTAATGTAACCTCATTAAGGGCATAACTGATTTAGAAATTAAAAAGTAAACACAAAGAACAAGTAAGAAGTAAGATATAATGAAATATATGTTCACCTGAGTTACAGCATGCCAGATCAGCCTGATATCTTTAATAATAATCTTTTTTTGGGGGTAGATGAAATTCAGAAAGTGCATAAACTGGATTTTATTAAGCTATTCAGCTATGGGCTTATTTGAGAAATTATTTAATTGAAGAGCAGTGGAATTTGCACGAGGGTTGTAAAGTGAGTAATAAACTGATGGATGGGAAGATAGCTCTTCTTAGAAGTTAAAGGCCTTAGAAATGAAGGAGAGAGGTAACTCCTGGAATTCCTTGGGTGTCACTGATGGAACCGATGTAATTTTCTATTTTCATAGGTTGGGACAAAAAGTAAGAAAGTGTTGCTAGTGGTGGAAAGTTAACAGATCCAATCAATGGAAAGGATTGGCTTGTGGGACAGGAAGAAATGAGTTAGATTTAGGTCCAGGCTGAAGCATTGCAAATACCAAAATGAAACAGCGCAAAACGCAAGTCATGTAATTCAGGATTTAAGACAAGAACTTCTGTTAGAAGATATGAGTTAATCAGCTGGAAATGACCAAGAAAGGGAAAGACGGCTGCACTGGTTAATTGGGGGATAAATACCAGTAAAACTGTAAGACACCTTTGACAAGATAACATTTTTTCATAGAACAGAATTTCTGTTTTCTGTAAACTCTAATAACAGTGTGAAATTTACCTGGGGAGCCAGGACTTTGGATGAAATATCATGCTCTCGAGAGATAGGCTACGTACAGTCCAAGAAATACTGTTTTGATGTATCCCATCACGACAAGGTTCCAGTGTGATCCTTGATAGGATTTGGGTTTTTTCGCTTTTGCTTTTTTTTTGCCTTTTTACCTTTTTTTTCCCCCCTTCCTTTTGCAAAGCTTCCTGACTTACAATTTCACAGTGGGCAATCATTTCAGCAGAAGAAACCACGAAGTACCAGACAATTCTAAAAAACCTCTCTAGGGCTAAACGCAAAGTCCTCTGAAGTAAATGGAAAGATTCACATTAACTTCAGTGTGCTTTAGTTACAAAATATAAAATGTAGAGGTCATTTTAATACATATTTTCTGCCTATAATTAGATGGATTTGATGGAAATTTAAGAGAGAAATAGCAGGGAGGGATAAAGATAGTATTCAGGTAGCTGTAATGTAGGCATCCTGATAATCTAACCGTGCAGCAAGTTACTGAGCCAGATACACCATTCAGTGCTAGTCCAAAAGATTACTCAGTCTCTGGGTAAAATTCATTAACCTCTAAGTACCACTTAACTAAATCCTTCTTTACAAGTGTCTACCTCACTGTGACAGCTTTAAGCTGTTTACAGTCCTAAGGGGAGGAGAGAGAGAGAGCTGAAAGCCTAGTATGCCTCTCTTCACTGATAAAATGTATGCTGTATATTTATCGACTTGCAAATTTTGCCAATAAAGTAAACATGAAAGTGGAGGTCATTACAAGGTTTTGTTGTACTTTTGTTATAATTTACTACTCTGCTGCAGTGTTTTTGCAAACAAAACACTGGTTGCCATAGCTATCAATTAATATACCACTGTTTTACAGAGAAAATGCTCATTTTATTTCTTACAGCTGATTTTTTATAAGAATATGCATAACCCAAGAAAGCCAGTTTGGAAAAATTATATTTGAGAATTCTGAAAATCCTGCTTAGATAACAAAGTGTATGTTGGGGGTAGGAAGTGTGATTCAGCTTTCAGAGAGGAAAACCTGGCTTAGAGCAAATGATCCTTTGACTCTGAATGGAAGAAACATTGAAGATTCAGAAAGAAAAGTAAAGTGGCTGAAGCTGAAAAACTAAAGACAAAAGGAGGCCAGTGAAAACAAACTGCAAAAGAGAGTAGACACAAAGGTTAAGGCAACGTCCACCATATTCCTAGGATCTCCTTCTGGAGAGGACTGCAGTAGTCCCAGCCTGGAATGGCAAAAATTACTGAAGAACTGGAGCCTTAAATCACTTCCAGAAGATTTCCCAGGAAACAAGGGAAATCAGGAAAGTCGTGTTTCCTTGTAATTTGATAAAGGATTGCTACAGTATTGGAACACTGCACTAGATGGACACTTCTGTGTCATTGAGACAACCTGAGAAAAGTATGGTACTATTTTAGGAAGAAGAGACAAGTAATATGCAAATTGTTTGTAGGAGATTACTTATGCCTTTGTAATTTGCCAAGTAAATCTCAAACAGATTAGAATAAATAAGGATTTTATTAAAAAGATGAACAAATACACAAATTAGCATAAGCCAAGCTGCTACATAAGTTCTGGAAGCTAATTAAAGAAAGGACATTTTTTTTCCACAGCAGAAAGAAAGTAGAGACGTGATGAATATGTCCAAATCATCAAAGCACAGGATATTCAAAGCAAGTAATCAAACTAATCAAATTGAACTATGGATGAGAAAATTACTTTGTCATCTTAAGTCATGAAAATTTAGAGAGGAGTCAGATTTTTCTTGTTTGAGATACTTAGTCAATATTTAAAAAAATTTAGTGTTTTTTCTTTCTACTGAAGGACAAAAGATCCGTAGGACATGAGTGTCTGTGGGACAGAATCTGCTTTGATCTCAGATTCTTGCAGAATAAATTGTCCAAACATACAGTCGTCGTATCTTAGCTGTCCTTCAGAAAATATAGTAATACTTATAAAAAATCTGATTTATCATGTTCTCCTCCAGTTTCTTATTAATACAATTTATTTTGTTTCATCTGTTAAACCACGACAATCCCCTCTGATAATAACACATAATCTTTCCAAAGACTTTGTCCAAAGGTGCGACAGTTAAAAATTACACACTGGCAGCTTCTGAACAACACCACTTTTAACTCCAAAGAATCTACAGACTAATAAGAAGGTAACTGGGATTTACTTTTAGGGAACTAATAAATAAGCAGTTCCCACACCAACAGCCACAGCCTATGCACATAAGCAAAATCAGAATTGAAGGAGACCTTCATTAAAACAAATATTGCTTCACCTTTGTGGGAAAGGCTGACAGTTCAGACATTTTAAGAATAAGTAGTGTGGAAAAAACGTTATCTATCAAAGCTCTTATCGGTCTGGTGTAAGGCCAAATTCTTGCTTATTTATTGCATTTCTTTGGCAATTGGCACGGTAAAACCAAGGAAATTGCATATGGCCACTGTTCCCCTGGCCATTACTGGCTCCTCCAGGGTAAACGCATTACAGATGGAAAACATGACAGAAGATCTTGGTAACACTGGGACAGAGAAAATAGGGGAGGAAGCATGTGTGAGTGCTACAATCTCTGCTGATCTCCTCCTATGTACTATGGCAATTTAAAGAATAGGGGTAAAGAGACCTGTCTCAGAGATTTTCCTGATAGCTATGAAGAACTGGTGTCCTCATCCCACAGAGATACAGGGCTGGTTGGGAACAGCAGACCCACTGAGCAGACACCTTTATGCTTCACCAATGAGAAAGGGAGGAGTATGGATCAGTCATGTCAGGGAAGGACAATTAACTGTTCAACCAGTTCTTGGACCTTTGGCCTTGATTCTGGTAGGAAAAAATTTTAAAAGGCCATTTGTTAGCAGCACTGCTTTTTGTGTGGATCACAGAAATTGAATGCTCACTTTGAAGGATTTTTACACATTACTTCAAACAGATTATACCTTGGGTGCTGTGGCAAGTGCCATCTGATTTACCATGCTGGATCTTAAGCTGTGTTTTGGCAGGACGTAGCAAGAAAAAGTCTGTGACAATTTAATGAGATGCACAAAGGCAGAAAAGAAGCCAAAGGTACAGCAGTTCCAAGTTGTGAGCTCCTGTCTAAGCTAGTGTCTCAAGGACATTAAGTACACAAGGTATGCCTATGGTATCAGGATGTCCAATTTTAAAGAAACTGTTCCTCACAAAACAAGAATCCCAACCCCTACCCAGTGTCCTCCACCTTATCACCATTGGGAGTCCAAGAAAACCTGCAAGGCTGTGCAACACTGGGTTTCCAGCCTTGCATACAGCCCAGCCTTGCATTAGGGACCACTTACTGGCACCTATCTATGCCTAGATTTTCCACAGATCCTAAAACCCAGAGATGTAAGAAGGATAACATCAGCTCTTCAGTGCACTACCTCGCATGTACACCATTTGCCATGCAACAGAGCGATTACTCACGCACATACAGAGTACACACCTGCCCTCTGTCCAGACAGATCTGAGCTCTCCAGGAGTAAATCTCCCCTGCACAAATGCCCCCTGAGCTGCCCCACGGCAAGTGTGCCAGATTGCCTGTTAATAAGAAGGAGGAAAGGAATAACAAAGGAATAAGTCAGCCTAATTACAGAAATTCTATGATGACCTTATCTATAGAGGAGATGGAAATTGTTTGGTAAAGCTGGGAAGAAAAGATGTCAGGGGAACACTGTCAGAGAGGGGAAAATGATCCACAGAGTAGATTTCTCATTATAGCACAGCAATAGAGTACAAAATGTTGACCATTAGTTTGCAGTTACCTATGCCGGACCCACACAGGGAAAAAAAAAAAAAAAGTGAGTTTTCATGCAACCACCTTGCAGTACAAAGGGGTTCTAGAGGTAGATCTGAGAGTCCTGCTTTTCAGTGACTAGGGAGAGCATGTCACCCAGGACCATGATCCACAGAAGGAAGTACACTCTAAAGTGGTACTCCCTTTTCGTATGAGGCAGAATTTGCTTTACCTAAATTACTGTGGCTCTTAGTGAGCCAAAGTTCAGCCAGGTGAAAGGAACTGATAGATGCATATGCTTTACCTAAATGACTATAGCTCTTAGCAAGCAAAGACCCTGCCAGGTGAAAAGAACAGATAAAGGTAATACCAATAAAACTTTCCTAAGTCTTTTATTTTTACTCTATAAAATAGCTTTTCTAAAATGTGCAAGATAAACAAAAATCCTGGGTTGTTTGCTGTAGTAGATGGGTTTATTTTATGTGTTTAGGACAAGCAGAATAATTCATTCATGGCTTTACTTTCTGTGGATCAGCCAGCTGTTCTGTGTTTGAGCCAATAAAAATGTTGCTCACATGTCCGAGTAAAGCAGCAAATGCAATATGAAGAAGCATCCAAAACAAGTACCTACTAAAAGTAGGTTGGTTAGTCTCTTGGAAATTATATTTAACAGTGATTTGAATGTCAAATTAATAAAGATATACAAATTCATATCTGCATTTTAACTGACAACCTCAGCATTTTTCCACATTTAAACCACAATGGATTATGCTTGTATGTTTTCTGGTAGATGCAGATTTAGCCATGAGGAAAATTTCTGGGACAGAGATCACAAAAAAGCCTTTACTGAGTACTTTATGAATCAAAGATACACATTTCACATTTCGTAATCACGAAGTCTACCACAGCGTTTGGAAATCATCTGTCAACATAACACTTAACGACAAAATAAATTTAATTCCTTTTACTGTTAATTTTTCTTCCAGCTGCACCTACTCCAAATAGCTATCAAGGAAAGATCCCCATTAGCTGCTAAGTCAGTGTGGCTTTAGAAAACAATTCCCTAAACCTTCTGTGGTTGCTTTCCAACCACCTCACTTTACAAGAGCTTGATGAAAGATGTATTACACTAGCTCATCACTAGTCCTGGCTCCAACTGTTGCAGTTACAGAATTAGCTTCTGGAGGGGAGTTCAGCATCCTGAGAAGCCCTAGAACAATTACCTGTTAAGGAACAGACTGGCACATTAGGGGTATATTCAAGGTCTCACCTCCTTCTTACCAATATTAACAGCAATCTAGGTTTTCCCACTGACATCTCCTGTTGTTACTTTAAGATATTGCACACGACTGCTTCAGCTACCATGTCGAAGGCCACCTCTTTCCCCTTTGCCAAGTGTTTAGTTTGTACTTGGCTATCTGCATTTCTAGTCTCAGGGGAGCACCTGAAATAGCCTTTCATCTTCTTTTAAAAGGCTATATTTTTGCAACTGATTGTTTCAGAATTTTTGAAATACGGCTTCAGCTGTTGGCTAGAGCATCATCTCACTCCTTGTTTTCTGGATTAAAATATCTGAAATACATGAACAATGCTACAGGAACATCTGAATGTTACTACAGGAATGTTACTGAGCATCTTAGCTTTCTGCTATGAGAAACTGCACTATTCTGCTGAGTAAGCATGCACCCTACATTGTATCTCCATTGTACAACTGTTTGAAAAATAGAATCTCTCTCTTGTGGATTTGAAACATGTGTTCTGTTCCATCAGAATGGGGAGTCAAGCTTTTTCCCTCTCCTGTTTTCAAAATGTATCAAATATAATATATCAAAGCTGAAACAAAATATTTCAGTGAGGTAAAAATGAAATGTCTTGGTGATAACTTGTAGAAAATGTTGACAAAATTGGTATTTTCCTGAGAAATGTTTTTATGTTATCACATCAGTATTTTGTATGGACAAATTGTTCACTTGGACCATGACAGTCTGTTCACCAAAATTATTTTGATAGCTATTGTAGTTTATTGAAACATCCCATAAAGACAGTCTGTGTACCTGATTTTATCTCCTGTCAGCAGTGTAGGTCATTGAAGTTTCTACATGGGTGTGCTCTTTATCTGCACATCTTTCATTTCTGCCTTTGTATCCATAAGTACAAAATGAGTAAAGAGATACTATGGACATTGTCCTACTTGTAATTATCCACATCTAATCAGTGAAAAACCCTTCCAGAAACATAACACAGGTAAAGTATTCATGCTTGTGAATCCTACAAGATAATGTAAAGTTTTCTGTCATGTCTATATTATGCTCTTCCCGAATTTTCAGAGTGAACTCCCCCTGTCTAAAATAGTGACAAGGAGCAAAGGAATTCATTGTGCTTTTTAAATTGGGGACAGCTTTTCACTGGCTATAACTTCATACCAGGGTAACTCAGTGAATTGCCTTAAAGTTACTCCTGACACACACTTCTGCAAGCAAGAAAAGAATCAAGTTGAGCATGGAGTGACTGCATCAGTGGACAAGGGAAGAGCTATGGATGTCATCTACCTGGACTTCTGTAAGGCCTTTGACATGGTCCCCCACAACATTCTTGCTGCTAAATTGGAGAGATACAGATTTGACGGATTGACTGTAGATGGATAAAGAATTAGCTGGATGACCACATCCAACGACTTATAGTCAATGGCTCAATGTCCAAGTGAAAACCAGTAATGAGTGGTGTTCCTACTGGGACCAGTACTATTTAATATCTTCACTGATTACATAGACAGTGGGATTGAGTGCACTCTCAGCAAGTTTGCAGACAATACCAAGCTGACTGATGCAGTTGATTTGCTTAAAAGAAGGGATGCCATTCCGAGGGACCTTAACAGGCTTGAGGAGTTGGCCCATGTGAACCTCATGAAGTTCAACATGGCCAAGTGCAAGGTCCTGCATCTGGGTCAGGGCAATCCTCAATATCAATGCAGAATGGTTTGAGAGCAGCCCTGCAGAGAAGGACTTGGGGATACTGGTGGATGAAAAATCGGATATGAGCTGGCAATGGGCACTTGCAGCTCAGAAAGCCAACTGTATCCTGGGCTGCATAGAAACAAGTATGGCCAGCAGGTCAAGAGAGGTTATTCTCCCTCTCTACTCTGCTCTTGTGAGACTCCAGCTGGAGTACTGTCAGGGGTCTACAATATAAAAAAGACATAGACCTGTTAAAGCGGGTCCAGAGGAAGGCCACGAAAATGGTCAAAGAGCTGTAACACCTCACCTATGAAGAAAGGCTGAGAGATTTGGGGTTATTCAGCCTGGAGAAGAGAAGACTCTGGGGAGACCTTATTGAAGCCTTTCAATATGTAAAGGGGGCTTATAAGAAAGACAGAGAGAGACTTTTTACCAAGGCCTGTAGTGACAGGACAAGTGGCAATGGTTTTAAAGAGGGTAGGTTTAGATTGGATATAGGAAGAAATTTTTTACAGTGCTGGTGGTGAGACACTGGAACAGCTTGCCCAAAGAAGCTGTGGATTCGCCATCACTGGAAATGTTCAAGGTCAGGTTGGATGGTGCTTTGACCAACCTCATCTGGTGAAAGATGTCCTTGCCCATGGACTAGATGATCTTTAGAGATCTTTAAAGATCCCTTCCAACCCAAATCATTCTATGATTATATGATTTTATGAATATTTCATTGCTAATTTTTCTTTATCATTAAAACTTAAGTAGCACTTAAAGGTCTTTAATAGTGGTTCAGTTCAGGAAGGGCATCCTATACAAAGTGTTCACTTGAGCTTTCCTGGTTTTATCTGTATTGACCCAACCTGCTTCTTGTCATCTTCTAGTGATGATGGCTCACGAAGCCTTGTGCATCCACTTGCCATTATTTCAGAACACACACAATCATAGAGCTAGCCTGTTTTTACTACTCCATTTTGCCATATTCTGTCTTCAGTCCCATTTCAAGACTATTATCCATGTTTCTTGTTAAAAATAATAATAATTAGGAATACATTCTGAACAGACTGGAGATGTTTGGAAAGAAATATTTATATTCAAACATCTACATAAAGAGTGCAATAAAGAGTGGTAGAAGTGAAAATGTGGGTGTAGCTGGAAGTAAATATGGCAAACTAACAGAATTTTAATGCAGCTAGTATATGTGGCAAGAAAGAGAAAGAAATTAAAGGTCACAAGTATATAAGTTTTGGTGGCACCCTGAAAAAAGGGATGTTTATTCTGTGTACAATAAACATGGATATAACATACAGATGCTTCAATCAGAGAGAGAGAAGAGCTGAAGAGAAATAATTTATCTGAAGAGACAATAAATATGACTGAATGTCCTTCAACACCTTTACAAAAAGCCAATTTTAGTGACTTCCCTTGACAATTCTTGTAATTGGTTCATTTATGCTTACAGAAGAACACAACAAATAGCTAATATTCAGTTTTAGCTAACCATATTACTTCTGAAAGTTACTGGACACTTCTAAGATATTTCTACTGTGTCAATTTTTCCATTTACTATTTTGCTTTCTATCTCTACTTTTTCTATTTTATTTCGATCTGCTGGAAAAAAACTGATGCAATGCTGACTTGGCTTCTGAAAAAAGGAGATCCCATACATTTTGTGTCTAGATGACTCTTACTGAAGAATATCAGGCAAAAAAGCTGTTGCAGAAAATGAAATACTGGATATTGATTATGACATTCATGAAAAATGTTGATATATCATATGCAAAAAAGGATTATAAATTAACATCTGCCTGTCAAGAAGATGACAGATATCTGTTATAAAATACCTGCACGGTCTTTTCTTTCGGGCTCAGCAACCTGCTCAAATGTCATTCGATTAAAAAGAAAAAAAGTTAACAGACAAATGACAGGCTTTTTCATATACCCAATCATATGTTATAAAATTTGTCAGCAAGGAGTGTTCAGCCACAAAGATAAAGGGACACAGATGATTAAAGAAGTCATTGGGCTTGCTTGCATGAACTGTTACACTACATACCAGATTTGGGGTCAGGAAGAAATATTTTCCCAAAGACTGGTGGACACAGTAAAAGTCTTTGCTTTCCTCTGGAGAAAAGAGTTGAGCATGGTCAATCTGAAGACCCCAGCCCAGCTCAGCCTCAACACCATGGACTTTCATGTGGCAGGGTGGTCGTGGGTGGTGGATGCTGTGACAACTGTTGTCTAAGTGCTATTGTTGTGACTAAGTCATCACCACTGAGCTATGGATAACTCCTCAATTTAGGCAAAGTAGGTACACGCAAAGAGCAGAGGGACACAGAGAAGTAACATTTGGTCAAACTTAGGAAAACCAGATCAGCTGTTTCTGCTGTTACCAGGGAAGGGAGGTAGACAAAATATCATTAATCTCCTCATTCCCTAGCAGTGCCTGATGGAACAAGCTCACCTCCCTTCCAGTTCTCAACCATTAGACAAATTTAATGGCGCAGGCTGTGGAGAAGCCAACAGGATTGTCGAATTGCATCTCCAGCAATCACAGGAAAACAGAAAGGTCTGCAGAACATTTTCATCTCAAAGCCCAAGTTCACTAAGGGTCACAAATGCTTGCCACCAGCCTAGGAGAAACTCACAAGCAGAATCCTCAATTCTAATGTGCTGCAAGAGGTGAGTAGAATATATTAAGACCAGTGCCATTGTCTGAGTCCCAGTAGTAGGGATTTGTTGAGTGAAACTTCCAGACAGTCGTAGGAAGTGGTTCACACCCTGCGCACCAGAGGAAAGCACCCCCAATGCTTTTCAGTTAAAATTGAGTGCTTAATAACATTCTTGCTGTTTTCTCTTGACTGAAATACACTCACAGCTAAATTAGGAACATGTGGATTATTTTCTCTGATAAGTATTGAATAGATAATGCCTAGCATAGTTTTTAATTCTTGTCAGATGTGAAAAGGGATGCTCAGATTCTCAGGCTGCGTGGGCTCATGAGAATCCACTGAAAGCTAGTCAGTCAAACTTGGTACTTTGAGCATCTCCAGGCTTCATCCTCTGACACTGTAATTCACAAAGTTCCCTCTAGAACACATCTAAGGAAAAAAAAATCCTGTACAGAGCTCACACTGACAGATGCAGAGGGGCTAGTTGTTGTTTCTGGACATATGTCTGATTATTGCTTTGGCTGTGAAACTTATTGTCGTGGTCTAACCCAGCAGCCAGCTAAACACCACACAGCCGTTCGTTCACTTCCCCCCGGTGGGATGGGGGAGAGAATCGGAAAAAAGGTAAAACTCATGGGTTGAGATAAAGACAATTTAATGGGACAGAAAAGGAAGGGAAAAAAATATAATGATAAAATATACAAAACAAGTGACGCCCAATGCAATTGCTCACCACCTGCTGACCAACGTCCAGCTAGTTGCCAAGCAGCAGCCAAACCCCCAGCCCACACCCCCAGTTTTTTGTTCAGCATGATGTTTTATGGTATGGAATATCCCTTTGGCCAGTTTGGGTCAGTTGTCCTAGTTGTGTCCCCTCCCAGTTTCTTGTGCACCTCCAGCCTCCTCACTGGCAGGGCTGTATGAGAAGCTGAAAAGTCCTTGACTTAATGTAGGCACTGCTCAGCAACTACTAAAACATCAGTGTGTTACCAACATTATTCTCATCCTAAATCCAAAACCCAGCACTATACCAGCTACTAGGAAGAAAATTAACCTCAATTACCATTCAAGAGAGATATCTCTTCTAATCAAATTGCCTCTTAAACAGCCTGGGCCCGCTCCAGTCACAGCCACTTTTTTTTCTTTTGTGGGATGACTACGCTGTTCTTCCAAGTTTTCCAGCTTACCTTTAAATTAAAAACAAGTACTTACACAGCACAGGCAGATCTAACTGAAAGAAAGCTTTCACACTTCACAAAGTCCTAAAGTATATTCTCAGTTAGTCAGAATACAAATGCTAAACAAGAAGAGTTTGGGGACAACTTTGAATTCTGATTGAATCACTGTGTTTAAACTCTCCCTTAACGAAAAAAAGAGCATGAGAGAGCTCACTTTAGGACTTTTCTTGAAAAAGCTTCTCCATTTACATACACAACCACATCCTTTAGGCTGCAAATAAGTATAAAAATACCTCAAGAAGCTTACTTTCTATCTCAAAAAATATTACTTTAACAGAAACTAGTTCACGAAATTAGATGGATACCTTTGTCTCAAAAGATTTTAACCAGTTTTATTTGTAGAAAAAGGCCTTAGGGAGCTTGATTAGGACACCGTAGAGAGTGGGATACATGCATAGACATCTACATCTGAGCTAATTAGTCTAGGCTCCCTTTACTGCCAATTGAGAAAAATAGGTACTTCTGGGTTGTAATCCATCTGTTACTGAAGTTGGTGGCTAAAATAGACTGGATGAATGATGCCCTAAAAGTGTCTGTAGCTCTTCATTGACTCTAAAGGGAGCCTCGAGTGACTAACTCAGAGGTAAGCTTCTACGCTGTAGATAACAAAGTCAGATGAGCTGAAGTGCACCCTGCATGTAGAAGGGAAGTTAAACTGAAAACTAACTTTTCTGTTCCTTTCTTTTCAAAGTCAAACTCTGCAGCCGGACATCGTTTTTGCAATGAAATAAAGATGAAATAAAGATGTCATAGCTGGGGCATGAGTGTGGCTGTATTGTTTGTAGCAGAAGGCTACATGGCTGTTACATTCCCTTCATAATTTGACCATGTGCCTTGCCTCCTGTTGCTCGGTCCAGCTGCTGTGGCACTCATGAGTCTGGTACCAGCCAGCACAGCCGTGTCCCTGTGCTGTGCACATCCTGCTCGTTGCTGCTCTCCTGCTCTGTTGCCACTGGTAATAAATTATGTTTGTCGGCTTGGGACACTATTGCTTTTTTTTCTTAAGAGAACAGTATCTGGCATCAGATGTTTAGGATCAAAGGTTTGCTAAGAACCTCTGGGTGTTTTTCATCTAAGGCTAGTCACTTCAGTGGGCTGCAAGAAGGTTTGAAGTTTCGTTCTCACTTACTGTCATGCTTGCAAACGGAAGATGTGCACATAGCCTTGTTTCCTTTGAAAATCTCAGACTGAGCAGAGGAATGAAGAAAGGTAGACAGTGTACAGTATAAAACAGGAAATTATTAAGGTTCCCTGTAAATTTGCTTTTCTTCCCCTTTAATTAACATTCCCTTGCAGAGGAAACTTAAGGTTCAAAATACTTGTTAATAGCACATTCACAGGTCTAATACTTCCTGTTAGTTTTTTATTCTAAAGCAATTAGTAAAAGGAAGGAGTATTTTTGCAACTACTGGTCTTAAAAAGTTTTTATTTGAAATGTTATTACACTCAGCATGGTGTTTTTCTGCAGTTGACTCAATAGTTTAGTTTCAAAGTTTTGTGAGATGTCATGAAACACCTTGACTAGATTTTTAATACCTTCAGTACACAATGTGGCAGAAATAATTAGAGCTGATTCATAACAACAAAAAAGTAGGATATTATTTTCATCACACTCAAGAAAATCTCTCCAGCTTTACACAGAAAGGAGATTTTCCTGAAGCAGACAAAGTGTCCCAAAGGCATTTCTTGCTGCATTTTTCATAAATTTCAAAGCAGAAGAGACATTCCAGCCTTTAAACTATTCTGCTTACAAATAAGCCGATTCTGCTTTACGCTAAAACTATGTTACATTTCTAGAATCCTCTTTTCAGGCCCATTTACACTATGAGGAAAGTAAGGCCCTAGAGCAAACAATTAGGGACAGGTTTTATGAACATGTTGATCCACAGATTTTTTTGAACATTAATGCTCTATACATTGTCAGCAAATCCTTTTCTTAGCAATTGATACATGATATTTGCAATTCTATGTTGTGTTAGCGAAATATGGCTAATCACTCGCTTTGTGTCTCCCCCCTCTTAAACACGAAGGAGTGAGGAAAAGGATAGGAAGCAGCATTTGAACTTTGAGTTTCTGGAGTATAAGTAAAGGAATAAAAATATATCATGTAAGAAAACGATAGTTCT
>NW_009226223.1:0-23586 GCF_000690835.1 Fulmarus glacialis | reverse complement strand
TGTAGGATAATATTTCTTTAGATACTTATTACATTTTCTTGACTGGATGTGGTACCTAAATTTAGACTTCTCTTGTCACAGTCAGGCAAATTTCATATATACTGTAACACCCCCTCTAAGGGACACAGGCAGTTATTTATCTTGGACTTTCTGTGTTTGGATACATTCAGAACTGCAAGGAGTATTAACCTCCAATGGTGTGATTTTTTCCCACTCACTGCAAATACAGACTGGAAAAAGCAATCTTCATTCATATGAAGGTTCCTTCCAACCTCAATTATTCGGTGACTGAATCTGAATTACACAAATGTTCTAAAAAAAAAAAAAAAAAAAAAAAAAAAGAAACACAGGGGAAAGCCAAATCCATTTCTTTATTTATTTACATTAAAGTAAATACTTTTGGAATTTGTCTCTAGATGTGGTATGTGTCCAGTTTTAGAGTACAAAAAAGAAAAAAAAAAAAAAGAAAAAAAGAACAACTGCTGAACTCAAAAATAGGGTTAAATCAAGTAATGTATCTGGTAGGAAAAGCAAAACTAGCTGTTTTGAGAGCACGTATAGCTCACTGGCCATGTAAACCTTTCTCTACTGTCACTCCCAAAATAAAAATTTCTGCGCTGGAAAAATAAATTCAGTAATTTGGCTGACAGAGGAAAGAAGTGCTGTGGTGCCTAGAAAATCCCAGTGCCAGCCAGTAGTGCCTTCCTGGAGTTTTAAGGATCCTGAGCTGAAGCCAGTGGAAGAAGAGGGTGGCACAGCCACCGTGGAGGGAATGGGGGAATTGGCTAATTGCCCTCTCCCTGCTGTGAGTTCCCCCTCTGCAGGAGCTAGGCAGCCGCAAGGTTGAACTCACTGCAGAGTCTCAGAGTCAGTGCCGCCACAGAAAAATGTAGGGGGGGGGGAAAATCTATCATCTATCGCTTGCTTCTGTTATCAGTAAATTTAGCAATACTTTTTAAAAGTTCTTGCTCCCTTATAACGTCGTTCCTAGGCCATTCCATAATGATTGCATGACAGAATTGCAAGAACATTGAAGTGGGAGTTAAGTACCTCAGGGTAAAAATCTTTTATATGCCTATCCACACGTTCTGCTGCCTAAATACCCTCAGAAACTGGATCCTTCATAGCTACTCAGGAAAAAAGAAAAAAAAGAAATTCAAATGCCATGCTCTTCCATTATTTATGTTATATAGCAAAGCCAGAGGAAAAGCAGCAGCAGTAGTCAAACCCACAGTCTTTCACTTAATGCTGTGTCCATAACATGGGTTATTCCCCATGACAGTTGAAAAGGATTGTGTTCAAAAAGTTTCATTTTTCTTCATTTTTTTTCCTTCTTGCCAAAATCTAATGCATTTCAACAAGAATTGGCAAACATTTTTAAACTTAAAAGATGAAAATAAATATAGAAATAGGTTTTATTTTTGTAAAGTTATAATAAATAATAAATATATTTCCCAATTCCAAATGGTACCTAAACAATGAGAAATAATTACTGCTTAATTGTCAAACTCTGCATAGTGGTAGTAATTTTGAAAGGGGCATAGTTTCTAATTTATTCATTTTAATTTGCTTCTTGTTTGTGGTTTGGTTTGGTTGGTTTTTTTACCTTTTTTCAGTCAGGTTCACTTGATTCCCTAAGTAAGTAATAATGCAATCAGGAGATCCCATTCTGCTATTTATTTTTCTGTCATTTGGCATCTGAGTTGGCATTCTTCTTTTTCAGTTCATTTAGATTGATCTTCTGCAGTAAGCCATGGGATCAGAAATTAAGGTGGTATGAGCTAGAATTCATATTAAAGCATCTCTATATTATTCTAAAACGTGACATATCTAGACACATTCTAGCAAGACCAGCTCAGTCGCATAGCAAGGAACTCTCCACAGTGTAGACATTCCTTCTGCACCTAAGGACTCTGGCTTGATTTCACACTGTCCCCTACCCTTGTGGTTTGTGAGTTTGAGTTTCTGGAAGGAAAAGGAAAAAAAAAACAAAAACAAAACCAAAAAACCCCATAAAACATAAAAAGAAACAAAACAACAACAAAAATATACTCCTGAAGTGAAAGGTGGGATGGACGTAGCCAATATTTCTCTTTCTAAAGGGAGAACTCCAGCACAGTCACAAATGGTGAAGCCATGCAAATTGGCTTATTAGAGGTGAAACAGGCTGACCAAAGAGTGCAGGGAAAAGAACGGTAGTTGCTCAGAAAGATTACATGAGGCGTTCAACAACCACTTACGGCTAGAAGGACTGTTCAGACAAAGCTACTTACACTCCTGATGAAGACCCAAGTGCCTCAGGTTTCAGGACAAAACTTTGCTGGATACCCAAGGCTGTGCCATTAGACACATACTGTTTGTCAAACTGGGCACCAACTTCCTTCTCAATGGTATTCAGAATGAAGAAAACAGCATCATAATTTCATTTATCCAGTAGCAAACAGACTTGCTCCTTACATGTGCTCAGAAAACACCTACCTTTTTAAAAAGAAAGAACTTGAAAAGTATGGGTTTGAAAGAATGGTGGCACTCTGCCTGCTTTTGAGTAACAACTCGTTTACAAAACCAGTTTCTCACCAATCCTCAGTTGCCTCTTGTAAGTTAATAACTTAATAACAGGCAAGTAAGCTCTACAAGGATCTGGAGTCTGGACAATTCAGTGAGCTAGAAAAGATATGGATATAATTCAAGGGAGTAAGCTCTACAAGAACCTGGAGTCTGGACAATTCAGTGAGCTTGAAAATGTAAGGATATAATTCAAGGGAGTAAAGCAGACACTTACTGAGAAGGCAGATTTCAGAGGATCTCATGGTATTAAGCAACACTGATGAAATTCTGTTCAAATCTGTATAGATAAAATTACATTCAGTGTTGATAAACATAAAGGAACCCGAATGAGGAATAAAAAGACCTAACTATCTGAACACAATGGTAGGCTTGACATTACCTGTTATCACTAAGGAAGAGATTTTGGAGCCACTGAAGATATTATTTTCGTATCTGTGGTGTCAAAGAATAAACAGAACTATAGAAATCACTAGAACAGAAAGAGAGGACAAAGAAAATACTAAATGCCACTGTATATATTCATGGCATATCTGTATCTGGATTCCTATATGGAGTTCTGGTCACCTGTTTCAAAAGGGATGCAATACAACTACGAAAGGTACAGGGAAAAGTGAAAAAGTTGATCAAAGGTATGGCAAGACAGCTGCATGATGAGAGATTAAATTAACTAGAGCTGTTAAGGTGGTAAAAGAAAGGACTGCAAGTGGGAATATGGTAGAGGTATATAAAATAATGAGTGGATGAAGAAGAAATATTATTCAGATCATCATAATGTCAGAACAAAGGTGCATCAAATTAAATTATCAAACTGCAGGCTTAAAGCCGAGCATACTTAAACTACAGAACCATCTGCCGCAGGAGGCTGTGGAGGCCAAAACTCTAAATGGGATCAAAAAGTAATTAGATCTAGGGAAGAAAAGTTAAGGACTATTAAATGGAAAATATTATCCTCAGTTCGGGAAGTCCCTACACCAGGAGCTGCAGCATGTGAGCAGGCAGAATCAGAGAACCCTTGCTCCATGCCTAGGCACCTGCTGCTAGTCATGGTTAGAAACCTCCCTGAAGCTAAGTGAGTCCATTATAGCTGTTTTACAAGTAAGATTAGCTGTGGAGACTTTGTCCTCATAGTTTTTCCGTGGAAAGCTTAGAAATCCCAGTTTCCTTCTGTTTCTGTGAATGCATTAAACCCTGGGCTGTGAGGGAGAATCTAAGGGCAAGAAGTTGTTTAACTCACCTACTCTTCCGGTTTCGTAAAGCTACACAGGAGGCAAAAGCTGCAGTGTTTCAGTGCAGGTGTCACTGCACTCAGCATGTCATTGGGATGCCTAATATTGGGGTTTTACTCTTCCCATGGTAGTGTAGTGCCATCTCTTTGTTCCTAGGTCAACTTCATGAGTTCTGCCCCCAGAACCGGCACCTACTTTTTAGCACTGCTGGACCTTACAGCACCCAGAAGTGCTTGGTGAAGCCGGAACAGAACTTCTTCACTGTGACTCCCAAATGCTCAGTTTCACTGGGCTACGCACAGTACAGGCAGGGTGAGGGGACCTGTGACAGAGCAGAGGGCACAGGATTAAACCCCAGGCTGAGCAGCACCTCCTTTTGCAATAATACCCTGTGATCCACCTGAGCAGATTGGATCCTATCTTGTCAAAATGTCCCGGACTAGAGAGGGGAAAAAATAGAAGAACTCCTGAGAGCAAAATAGTGGAAGCAGGATGGCACAAAAGGGTCTGAAGAAACAGGAAAACAAGTGCAGCCATCGATGAACAAAAAAGGAAGAGCTCTGATTTCAGTGCAGCCTTGCTGTGAAAGGAGCCCTGAAATAGGCCATATTTAGAAAAACAAGAACTGGATTAAGATTTCTGTTCCAAGTCTGAGAAGTTACCCACTGTGAGCAGGAGCTGGCCATCTCTGTCAGTTCCGTGAGAGTTTGAAAGAGAAAAAGGTAAGAAGGTGTAGAAGGAAGTCAAAAGTTGAGACCAGCGGCGGTGCCTGCTGCTGCTGCTATCTTTGCCTCGTTCAAAGCTACGTACGTACCCGAGTGTGTGAATGCTGTTACATTAGCTGAAAGAGCTGAGCTGTGTGGAAGTTCATAGGTCAGAATATTACCAAGAGCATGGTACAGGGCCGTAATGCATAGAAAAAAAATCTTGCGTGTAGAGAAACAGTTACCTCATTACCTCTGCAGAGCAGAAACAGGAGTTATCCCACATCCTTTCCTATTTCAAACTCCTGGAGTCCGGAAGTCTGGCTTTTCTAAACTGATGCACATAGGTGCCTATGTGTCCTGAACACCCAACACTATCATTCAGGGAATGGTTAAGCAGATGGAGAGGGCTGCCAAAGAGTAAGCACTGGGACCTGTATTCACCGCTTGCCGTATTAATACATTTATAAAATAATACTGTCCCTATACACCCTTGGGGACAGGAACAAGGCAAAGATATTTGGACACAAAACCAAGAGCATTATATCAGTTTGTTCCTCATACTCCCCTTGCACTGTGCTCCAAGCAGTGGCAATGGAAGCAGCCAGTCCTAACTCTCCATTTCACAGACATTGGTAACCTTAGGGGAAATCTTAGTCAGATTGCCTTTCCAGGAGCCCCAGAGCAATCAGTTTATCTGTATGCTCAGTATATTAACCCCAATTTTTGTGAATTCTGCCCATACGCTAGAAAATACTACTGGCCTGATGTTACAAGTGCAGTTCCGAACCTCTCAAACAGTTGCTTGCTAACAGAGCAGGAAGCAGAGAACGGAAACTCTGCTTCGACTTATAAGAAGGATGTCGATGCAATAAACTTGACTGAAAGAAACCATCAGTTGCCAGAGCTGTATGCAAGCATTTGCTACTTCAGTCCACTCAGTTTCTAATTCTGCTACTCAAAAGGCAGAGCTGCACATTTGCCTGCACAGCAGGGCACAGAGAGGCTGTGCTGGGAGTGCATGACTACAGGCAGCAATGCAGGCAGCGCTGGCAGTGGGGCAGGTACAAACCACCTGGCCTGGCAGCCAGACTCCACTGAGTGTCATTGGCATGAAACAGGAACCCACACGGCCAGAAAATAGCACTGCTGAAGGAGTTTTGGCCAATTTATGGATGTCTCAGGACTGTGTGGGAAGAGAGGCAAGAGAAAGAAAAAAAAACAAAACCCAAACACAAACCAAACTGGTACAGAAAAAAAGGAAAAGACTTTGTTTGGCCTCCACTGGACTACCTTGTGGGATCCACCTTGCATGTTTCCTCTAACCAGGAAGCACAGAAAAGATGGGGAGATACCTCCCAGTTCTCTGCAAATATAAGTCCAGCACAAAAAAGTACAGCACTAAAGGCATCTGGGAAAAGGAAACAGAAGATAACCTTACTTTTTTTTTTCCCTTCCACAAGACTGTTTAGCAAAGAGTTACATACCATGATTTAAAAAAAGCCCTGATGCCTTCAGGTGAAAAGTATACAAAATTCAAAAAACACATAATAAAACTCTTGGAGGTATATGAGAGCTGAGCTCAAGCTTTGCTCCCTCAGAATCAAAAGCAAAGGCTTAAGCCTTGCTTCCCCACAGCCCAGGTGGATCCTATCTTTGGGGCCATTCTCTAAACTACATGCAGGAAAGATATCACCCTTCTGACCACGGAGGCCTTTATACACCCATTCCCAATTACA
Source organism: Fulmarus glacialis (assembly GCF_000690835.1). Taxonomy (NCBI): domain Eukaryota; kingdom Metazoa; phylum Chordata; class Aves; order Procellariiformes; family Procellariidae; genus Fulmarus; species Fulmarus glacialis. The sequence goes on along the minus strand of NW_009226223.1, from coordinate 17,349 downwards.
CTAGCCACTCTGCACATGATGCAAAGCCACACAACGGTACACCGGGCATGTAGGACATGTGATCCTGTTGCCAAGAAACAGTTAGTCCTACAGAATGGTTTGATTTTCCTAACTGGAAAGTCTTTTGTACACATGGTAAATGCCACCTTGTTAAAAAGGAAAGTGTGTTTTTCAAAGAGTGTTTTTCAAAAGCATGCATGCACCCACCTTGCAAAAGTGGCCTCTAATTTTCTGTTTAGTGTAGAGGTTTCGTTTGCTGAAATACTGAAAACACCGACCTGTTGCTGTAAATACACCATTAGCATAGTGTTTATAAAAAACTTTTATAATCACACTCTGGATTTCTAGTTGTGTATCCACACAGAGATTAGGCTAGGTCAGAAGAGACAAGGAAGAATTAAAAATTGCCCAGGCATCAAACCGAACCTGAAACGGACACAACAGATTATAAGTTAAACGTTGCATACACATTACTCAATCAAGAGAAATCAATTCCAGCTAAAGGCGCAAACATAACCTTTTTTTTTCCTATTGTAAATGAAGTGATTTCATCTGGAGTATCTCAGTTGAGAGAAATGGTAGCTGAAGCACATATAACAAAGCAAAATTTACTATGCTATTGCTAGAAGCAATATTCATGAATGAAAAAAAAACATCTTTGGTATTCATTATGGGTCTTGCTGAAGCATTGTTCTGCTCATGTAAAGGCTTTCCTGAAGTGCTGAGCAACGTGGGCCTGAAAGGAGCTATTTACCATGCAAAATCCATCAACTTTAATGAGCTTAAATGTAAAAGGGGAATAGTGGAATACGCAGAGCACAGTCCAAGAGTGAGTAACGGAGACAAGGGTGTTAAGCAGAGGACAGTCAGATGCTGTATGGATAAAACATGAGCATACAAACAGGATGGATCTTGGTTACAACTGATGATCTTGGTTACAACTATCAGTGTGAGGGTGAAAGGCAATATCTAATCTATTTTGATCTCTGTAGCTTGTTTTGATCAACGTATGAAAGAAAAGTTGGAAACCACACAGCTGTTTATTGGATCATAGGGTGTGGTTTGGTGTTAATACCCTGTTACGGCATGTTAGCTAACGCCTTGCCAGAATGAGCTCCTTGCTGACAACAAACATGTCTCAATCTTTGCTTCCTAACTGAGCTTGTGTTCTTTATCTGTGGACCAAAGTCCACCCTGGAGTCTCAATACAGCTGGCTTATCTGCACAAGTAGCACTGAGACCACAGGGATGTTATGGCATTCTTCAGGATTGATTATTTGAAATGCTGCTGTGCTTTTCACCACGCTGTGCACTCCTGTAGCTGCCCTGTATTTCAGTAGTCACCCCTACCCCTTCCTTCAGGAAGAAGGAGATGGAAGGAAGGTCTTTGGTGTTTGTCCTTCCCAAGGCCAAAGAGCTGTGTCCCAACTCTTAAGAGGGCACAGTGTTTGTAGTGAACAGAAAGGTAGGAGGGGAATAGTAAAAAGTTTTCTTTCAGCTTTATTTCCCACCTCCCCAACGAGCTATGAAAGGACAGAGATTTTACTCATAAACCATGCCTTCAGGCAGACAACTTGCTTGGAAAAAAGGAGTCTGCATCTCATTCACAAGAGATGAATGAACAGATCCTGTCATCACTAGACTAGGACAAGTGGGTCAGTCTAAACTCGCATGAACGTTGGTGGTCACTACTACCACTGTTGCTGTCACGCAGGATGAAGAGCTGTAGGTCCACTGAGGCTGGAAGGTACAAGAAGAGACAAAGCACTGTGGGAAGAGGTGATGCTGGAGAAGTGAGCCTTGAACACTAGTACATCTTAGTACAGCTTTGCCCATCACCTATGCAAAGAAGCACAGCATGACAAGTATTCTTAACTTGAAAGCTGAATGGCATTCAGGGAGAAAGTTACCTCCTCATGTTAGGAAAAAGACTGAGCTGCTGGAGGGACAGCAAAACTAACGTGCAATAGTGTGCAGTGTGGTGAAATACACATTGGGAAAGAATATTCTACAAGGAAGGACTGGAAGGCAATGCTCATCCACTGTTCTTCCTCCAAAGGTGCACAGATACACATATAATATCCTGGACACCAATTCTTCTACCTGAGGACTGAAGGAACATACTGCTCATTTCTCCCTTCTTATTATTTTGCTTACCTGACTTCTTCCTTTATCCTTGATTGTCTTTGCCATCTGTGGCTCTGTGACTTTATTGCAACGTTTTCTCTTGATCTGCTGTAGATTGCTTCCAAACCTATGTGAATTTTTATACAACGCTTGATTTATTTGTTCCAAAGTATCTTTTCAATGTATTGTGACATCTTTTGGATCCATTAGGGATTTGAGACAATGTCTTTTTTATTTGCATATTATTTTAATGCTTTTGAACACCAGTAGAATATTAAAGAAGAAAATACATAACTTTTGATGCCAAGAAAGAGGCTTGGAGGTGGAATTTTTGTATACCAGAAAGCAGCTGCTCCAGGTACTAGTGAAGAGTTTCTTGAGCAAAGACCATTTTATGGTTTTAAGCACAGAATATTCTGTATCTCTATGTTAAAAGAAGTGTTACAATTAAAAATGAGTAGTTGCTTTAACATCACACTATCACATTTTAAATTACTTATTTTTAACAGAAAGGTGGCAAAGGGGAGTCATTAAGTGATTAAGATTCCTGCCCTAATCCCTGCTAACCTCAGAGATCCTTTCAACACTACACATAAATGCATTTCCTTTCATTGTAAGCGCTGCTGTGGATTACATGAAATACTTTCATTCTGTCTAGGGAAAGGAGTGCTTGTGATTTAATGTATTTGCTCTTTATATGAACCATTCTGCAGCTCTGGCAGCACACTGACAGCTGCCCTAAGCAAAGGTATGCGACACCTTGACACCCATTTTACTCTCCTAGATTATTAGGAGCCAGAATAGTGCTGTTTCTAGATATACATGCGTGCCCCAGGTTTGGTGAGTGAGAGTAATTTACAGGCTCTTGAATGTGGTGAGTATTAGCCACAGTCATTACAAAAGGCTCTTCTTTGTAATAGCAAGTAAAATGCACAGCATATGGGCTGGCTAGTTTCTCTTAAAAATTGCTTCTGTAATGGCTATTTACAACTTATCCTCACTGCACGAAGATAAGCGGTTTAAACAACATCCATGGTAGAAACACACATGATGTGGTACCAGAAAAAAAATAAAAATATTCTGTTCTTTGCTTTCTCATTTCTGTAGGTGTCTAAATGATGTGAATCTCAGTTCAGTTACAGAGCTTCAAATGGGGAAAAGTGAGATGTGTTACTGAGCCAGGGCTGTTTTCTTATTTTTAGTAAATGAAACAAACAATCCTCAACTTGAATTGCCCTGGTTACAGTACTCGTCACTGGTCCAAGAATCTGACACAATAAACCACACAGAAAAACTTTTTGAAATATCACTTCAGTCTTGTTCATATCTGGTACAACTGCAGAGTTAAAAACATTTAACTAAACCAGGTTTCATCACATTTCCCTCACTTCCTTATCACAACTAAATGTACTGCTCCTCCCACGTGAACATCTGAGTGACTTGAAAGCTGCCCCATTAGGCCATGTTCAATAACAGCAATTTAAAATCCACCAAAGTCTCTGTATCTAGCATTTCCGACTAGCTGGCTCTGCGTGGCTTTCTGCTGCAAACAGCGACTTACCCAGGGTGCCTGAGTCACACTTCAGAGGCTGTCAGCTGCTCCTCGCGCTCTGTGCTAGCTGGGCACAAGGACAGAGGGGAAAGGAGGATTTTCTGCTCTTCCAGCCCTGCTTCTCACAACTTGTCTCTGTAGTAGATTCCCCTCAGCTGCAGGTCCTCTGTCTTGAGCAGTCGGTCAAATGCAGCTCCAGCCAGCCTCAGGGGCTTAGCACCACCAGCCCAGGTGCAACCCCTTTAGAGGGGGAATAAGGGATTTTCCCGATTTCTTTGTCTTAAACATAACACTTATTTTTCATTTAGAGTTTAAACTTACAAGGTGCTGAGTTTCTTAGATGAGCCAGTCACAATGCGTGGGTCCACGCACCAGAGGCCAGACTGCACGAGTACAGGCTTTTCAGCCACTATGGAGCATTGCTAGCAGGCACAATATACCGACTATCTCTACATTCAGAATAATAAAGTTTAACATGATGCATTTTTCCTTAGGCAGAATCCTCACCCTTGCCTAATTTCTGCACCTCTCCTCTGACAACATTTTTTCTGACATTCTTACAAAAGTCTGGCACAAATGATTTCCCTTTCATTAACACGGGATTGCAACAGAAAGTCTTTAGTGAATTGAAGCTGAATTACAACTTCCCAGTCACTGGCTTGTACACAAGATAGGTATATTTTGAAATCCATCTTCTAGTTAGCAGTGGTGCTGCAATTACAAAACCAGGCAGAGTGGCCTCACCACTGTATGCTCTCAAGCACTGTGCTGTCAATGTCATTCTGTTGCTGAAACCACTCCCAAGCTAGAACTGAGCTGCAACACAGAAATCCCCAGTTTTGGCAGGTGTTGGTTAAGCAGGTTTGTATTTCATTCCTCGATTGCATGTATAATTTCACCTGCCAATTTCATCATTGCCTCCACCTGGATCCAAACACATGCTCTATTATACTCAGGACTAGCCTTTCTGTAACACACAGGCCAGCTTTTTAAGCTTAGATGTCTGCAGTTTGTCCCAGATCTGTATTTAGTGTCTCATAGAGCTCCTACTAGCTTCAGATGAAATGGGTTCACTCCCAAACAGCAAAATTAGCTGAAGTCACCTTTTGCTCTTATTTTGTTCTTGTATCAAAAGAATGAAATTTATCTTGATCAAAACTGCCAAAACTAATTCACAGTAAAAGTAAAACAGTAATTTACAGTGTTTGATTCAATCTCCCTCCTGGTTCAGCTGGCTTGGTTTGCACACTGTGAGCCTTGGACCCTGTCTACTTGCTCTTTGCCTACCTGTATTTGTTACTATAGCTGCAGTCCCTTTCTCAGTATAGGTAACCAGCGCAAGAGTGCCTTACTCTGCTACAGATCTTCACTAAATCCTGTGAAGATCTTACAAATTGCCTCTTAAGAGCACTTTGTAACAAAACCCTCACAGGATGTAGTGTTTGTTGCAGCCCAGAAATTGAAAATCATACTGAATATTATGTCTGCTTTTTAAATGTCAGCGTGTTGAAAGGAGTTTGTAATCTCTAAGAGTACTCTATGGCTCTATGCATAGTTTTGATGCTAAAAGTCGTTTTCTTAGAAAAGACTCTACTATTATGTATTTAGTCTAGCTTGCATCAAACCATACTCCCTATAAATGATCAAAACTTTGAAGACAACTAAGTCACCTCAAATATGTGCCAAGAGCGATTACATCTCTGATGACTAAGGCATGTAGAAAAAAAATCTGGGGGAAACTACTCTGGCTACTTAAGCCACAATTTTTTATTCTTTGGCTTAAAGACATCTGTACTTTTCCCTTTTAAAAAACCTAAACAGCTTAGTTCAGAGGAAGAACATACCAGGGACTACCTCAAAAAAGACGTCCTCCACTCCACAGGAAAATGCTCTCTACCCAGCAGAGATAGGCCAATTCTTTCCACTTACAAAGATGTCATCTACTTATTATTTCTCCACAAAATTATGTTTTGGCTTCAGCTCCAACAGAATGAAAAGGATTTGCACTACCATTTATAAGTCAAAGCCACTGAAGCATCAAATCATATCAGACTCATAAAAGTAAAAGACTTTTGTAAGATCAAAAACTATGCAAATGCTGCTTTGCAGCTCAGGTATATCACATCAGGAGGACCACAAAAGTACAGTCTTCAAATTATAATAAAAAAAGGTTAAGTGTATGTACCATTTTCTGTTCTTATTGCAATCATGCATATTCATTAAAAGATTCTTCTTTTTTTCGGCTGTCTACAGCAGCAATACAAGAAATCAGAACTATTTTGCCTAACAACATTTGTTAAAGATAGTTATGAAGACACTGGACTGATTTAACCTTTTCAATATCCTATAATCTTCACTAGCTGGCATCCTGCCCCTACCTTGCAGCCCAGAAGCTGAAGCCACAAGTGTTAAGAAATCAATTGAGCTGTGGAAGAGCTTTGAAAAGGTCACTACAGTACACTACATTCAGGTACTGCCTTTCACAGCTTGCATCGGGGCTCGAAACCACCTTCCTATGCCGAAGACAGCAAGCACAAATCCAGAAGAATGGATTTGCCTACACTGTGGTCTGAAGGCAGACGAAAACTTATTCTGCCCACGCTCCAAGGTGGTTGGATAGGAGCCAGCTATGATCTGGAAGTTGTATAGATATATTTGCATAGCCATATGGCCCTGTGAACTAACAAGTTCCTCCGTGGCACGTACGCAACACACAGAAGTGAAACATTTCACTGCATTTTCCATCTAGCTGAAATATAAGTCTCAGGCAGTCCAACCTTAGGAAACATCATCCCCACGAAATACCTTGAGAAAGAAATGGTAGAAGTATAATCAGAATCTTTTCTGTCACCCTCCTCTCCTTCAGAAAAAGGCTTTCAGATACTTCATTAATAATACAGACTCTTCAGCAAGGCACTATATAACTCCAGCCAGCACTGGACTAGTTCATAGAATATAAAAACTTTTCTTCTGTTTGATTTTGCATCTCGGCACAGGAGAGTATTGCAAAGCAGGGAATATACATTTGAACTCTGACTTCATGTAATAGGAAAATGTGGGGAACAGAGAGAAAGAGACTCTGGGAAGAAAAGCTTTGCAATATTTCCAGAAAATAACAATTTCAGTTAAGATATTTACAAGGGTAATGTTGCCATTTTCTGAACATTGGTATCAGAAAGCACATTCAAGTGCTCTCTGTTTACAGTATGCCAGATTTCAGTGCTTTTTCACAGGTTTAACCAAAGTAAAGAATGATCACTTACTTCCAAGCTTTATATTTACATCAGAGCAGAGATGAATTCTTTAGTCTTGTACACAGGCTGGTTAGAAGATAGGACACACGGGACAGAGAGTCACAAACCCATAGATAGAATCTTAAACAGAAGATTGCTGCTTATTATCTTTTAACTTTAATATCAAACCTTCTCCATCTCAAAGAACCTGGCATTCCTTGAGCCAACTGTAGCATTAAAGCAGCCTCATGCCAAGCAGCTACTTTTGAGACTGGTCTTTTCATCCTCCTCTGTTAGATTCTGTTTGCCTCTGACTCTTCTCATCTTCTTCCTGCAGGGAGAAATGCGGTGCACGTGAAGGTAGCTATAGCAGAGGCTGTAAAATCTCTTCATCCAAGCTACCAGAATCAGTGGTTATTTCAAAGGTTTCATTTTCACCTGTGGGAGCTGTTTCCTTTGAACTTTTCACTTGCTCTGGACAAGTTTAAACAAAAAAGCAAACTCTACTTTAAGTGTGAAGATTTTAAATTTTTATTTGTGCTTTTTATTAACTAACACTGGCATTCTGGCAGAACAAGTAGAAAAATCCACTAAATACCTTATCCTGAAAGGAAAAAAAAATTCCTTCTGAATTCCAAATTCTAGTGATAATGTATGATTAAATAGTGTCATCAGAAATTCTCGGAAATGCAGTTCCAAACACCATTTGGGGACAGGAAGGGTAAACATATGCAGAGAAGATTTCTTACTGCATAGACTGATTTCAATCAATTCTTCCTCTTTCCTGCCTTATGCCTCAGCCAAAGGCAGCAGATAGAGCCGGTGAAATCTCGTGTTTGTCACCCTCACCAGAAGCAGGATCGATGTTGGTCACTATCAGATATTCTGAGGAAGTAGAGAGAGGAGGAAATATCCCAAGCAGCACAGCCTGCCTCTCCACTTAGGATCCTGCAGGTCCATTGACCTCAAATACTCTCAGCAAATTTACCCCATTTATTGAGACAAGGGCTATGTTGTCCTATGGTTTGTTACGGTGGTAGCAGCTTGTGGAGGCAAAAGAGTGCCAGCAAATCCCATGCAAGTGTATTCGGCAGTGTTACAAAATCCTGAACAAAACCCTGAACAAAACCCTCCAATTTGTATTGAATTACCAAGCTTCTTAAAAACATAGGAGAGAAATTATATTGTATTGCACATCACTCTGGTGATGGTGATTGACTGAAATCAGTTCTTTAACACATTTAAGCCAAATTAATAATGAGAGACAAGTGGACTGGACTCGGATGCACTACCATCTCCAGATCTGATACACAGCCAGGTTTTCATATTCTACTGGCCAAACCATAAATGTAGAAGTTGAAGACAAAGACATACTTTCAACTCTTCAGCAAAGATAGCACTATAACAGAATAGAAAAAAAGCTGAAACAAGACAGGCAGAAACACAACTTCTAGTCAGTCAATATGATTTCTGAAATCTGGGGTAAGTTCAGGTCCAGTACCCCTGACTAAAACTTTCTCTAATGCTGATAGTGATCAAGGCCATCTTGACACAAACTCGATACTGGTTTGCCTTATAGCATAAAGTTGAATAACATTATAAAGCAAACAGGTGTGTAGTACTGGTGTACTTACCACAAGACTTTACCCTCAACAGAGGCGAGTTGATGATTTTTTTCTTTTTTGAAGTGGCTCAAGCACATAATTTCATTTATTTCAAAGATCCTGTGTGCCCTATTTGCTCTTCTGTTTCTGGAGCCTTCCTTCTTAATGGCAACAGATGACCTTCCAGATTCTGTGCACCCTGAGATATAAGTTAATGGCAAAGTACCAGGCATCTCTTCTACTACTCTGCCTTTTTCTTTGCTTTTCGTCCTCTGTAGTTTCCCACAATGTGACACAGCTTAAGGTACTGAGGAACACAGTGTTCCCTATGGCATAAGAAATTTTGCAAAATGTGGGTATGACATGAAACTTCTCCCAGGTGCTGTACTGCACATTATCTTCACAGCTGAGCAAGGAAGTCCATCAAGATGCTTATTAGGATAGGAAAAGTTCTGTATTAAAAGAGGCTCCTTTCATTTCCATCCTGCTCTCTACTTTCACTGTTTAACTTCACGTAACTTATCTAATCATTACTTCTTGGAACGGGAAATGAAACAACCTCTTTTTACATACATGGGGAGGATAGGTATTTTTTTCCTTTTCTTTTCATAAGACTTTCCACTGAACCAAGAACTCCTGAACATTCATAATTAAACGTTATTTTACTTTTAAATCAGATATTAATGTTATATATGATTCATGCTCTGCAAATTGCATATTCCAGGGGGGAGGGACTTCTGTTAAAAGGCACAATAAAGTGAATATCTGGATAGAAGAAGATATGTCTAATTGACAGAACAAGAAACAGATAGACAGCCTGAGGAGCTTTTCGGGTAGAGATGAAAGTCACAAGTTTGTGTGAATTAAAAAGAACAGATCCATTTATCTCTGTCTCTTTACACCTGGGCTGAATGCTAAGAACCATCTGTCAAAACTGCATGTGAGGCAATAAAGAGCGTTTTGTTTATCTGTGAATAAATTAAGAGACTCGGACAGGATTTCAGCAGAAGCACGGTAAGTTAAGTTCATTCTCTCACAATCCACTCTGGCAGGTGTCCTGTCTGAGGAACCCCAAGAGGGCTTTTGATGGATTTGCTCAGAGGTGGAAGGGGAAAATATCTAAGACATTTCACAATCAGCTCTTTCCTTTCAGTATTGTCTTTCTGATTGTCACTGTTCTCCTTTCAGAGCAGACAGATGTTGTGTTTCTTATGTAAGAACAGGCTAACCGGAGTTGCTAAAAACTTCTCAGGACTGTCCCACTAAGGGATGAGTGATTCTGGGAAGCAAAGAAGCTGCCAGATTTGAAACATCTGAACATCACTGTTTTTTAAAGAGTGTTTCTACATATAAAGCCAAGGGATCTATTACTGGAAAGATCCAAATGTGCTCAAATGTGTGGGAATCCTTCAACAGACCAGTCAGGCCTCCAAAGAGGATAAGTTAAATACCATTATTGATGGTTAGAAACACAGGAACTGTAAATTAGTTGTTACCTGTGCTGTAAATGATGTATGAATTTGGGCAAGTTATTTAACTTTCATCCTTCTGTTGGAGGAAGTAGGAAAAATAATTTCTATATTGTTTAGAATATATTCTGCTAGTCTATCATATTTATCTGATATATTCCCTAGTCTATATGCTAGGGATTTCTTCAGTCAGAGTGACCCAAAATGGCAATGAACTTTAAAATAATCCTGAAATCTATAAATAAGCAATTCCTGTGTATCAAAATAAAACTTTGCAAACCTGCAGAATGGACCCAGGACCAATAAAAGACCAATAAACTTTGTAATAAGAGAGACTTGGGTGGAAAGAGAGGTGGAAATTGCCCGGAGAAAGACCTGGAAAGGAAGAAATGCCTAATAAAATGTTTGATGTTCAGCCTCATGGAAGCATGACCTTTTAATTACAGTACTCTGAGAAGGTCTCAAATGAGCCAAGTTCAGTTCCCACCTCTTCCACAGACTTCTGGCACAGCCTTGGCTAATTAACCAAATCCCTTTGTACCACAGAATAGCAGGCGTAATAGTAGCCCTTCCCACTGCCTAGTCATGTCTAGTTAGACTGTTAAAATGAATTGTTTCTTATAAGGTACAAGTTGTTCCCTTTCATGCTTTTGTGCAGGGCACTTAGCACAGTTGGAGTAAAGGCTTTAAGTCCTACAAGTAAAAAACAAAGCAGGGAAGGAATTTATTGCTTCTCGTTATTATTCAAGTCTCTTACTGGAATGAGTGTAGGAGCTTTTCTTCTAAGGGCAGATTTTGCAGAATGACACCAAATTCTCAGAACGACTGACCTTGCCATCTCAGCAATGCAAATGAAAAGCAGAGGATTTGCACATGAAGTGGCAGGAGCAGCGTACTGTTGGACTGTCCACCGAGAAGTGGCAAGGATGGAGAATATCTTGGCACCTTTGATCTGTTATCTGCTGTGTGATTTTGCGTATTTTTAGCAATCCCCTTGTGGGGAGGCAGAGGATAAATTGTTGTCTGGCAGGTTACTGTAGGGATTTCAGTATACAGCATTAGCATAGGCTGAGAAGCACGGATATTGAGCACAGAGAGAGAGAGCATAAGGTTCCCTGCCTCATAATGCTCAGTGATGAAATTTCTCCAGTGTGAGCTGTAAGTAGAATAAATCTGACCCTGGTAACACTACCTTAAATGATTTTTCAGGCTGACTTAATTAGGCTCACCCTGCCTGCGGTCTTCACACTGTCCCGCAAATTAGTAGTAGCCTCTGTTTGTGTGACCCACACACAAATCTAGCAGGGTAGTTTGAGACGTCATTCTGCTTTTCCTGTTTACAAAATATGTGTCTTTTGCAGCCTCTAGGAACACATAATGGCTTCTCTTCTGTTCTCTACCCAGCAGAAAAAAAATGATAAGAGCATAAAACTGTGTGTATGTACCTATTTATGTGTCTTGACGGTATTAACTCATGCGATGTGGAAGAACATCCCTTACTAGAGGAAGGACTTGCTGGTGCTCTGTTGTCTGTGGTCAATCAATACAGATCATGATGTTGGTAGTCTACAAGAGACACATTTTCCTTTGGTCCTGTATGTGTTGTAACCACAGATAAATAGCCAATTTGTTATTTATTGCTTTACTGATCATATAATTTGCCTTCTTACCACAAGATTCAACTCCATGGAATTCACTTTAATATTCCAGGTCTGAGCAACACCACCTGAGGAGCCTTAAAAAGACGGACCTGCAAAAGAAAAAGTTCCAATTTCTGAATTGAAATGCAAATTTAACCCTATTCATTCCCCTCTGCATTGAGGGCTTGCCATGGATTTCATAGAATTATGTCAGCCTGGGGGCTGGGACGGAGAAATTCTGTTCTGGAGTAGACACCGATAGTCTCGCCACACATCACATTTCAAAATCCACTGCTGTCTCTGTCTGTCAGGGTAGATGGACAGTTTACAAAGCTGAGCGCAGGAGATTCCACACTCCTATCTCTGGGGTGAGTGCTGGGACTTAAAGTGATTAACTATACACGAGAAGAATGTGTGTTATAATTCTCAAGAAGGTTCATTTTTTTTTCCATTTACTTTTTCTTTACTACTGAATCTCTTTCACATGGCTTCATGGCAGGGATAAGACCCTTGGTCAGAAAACAGCATACAAACTTAGGAAAGGGTGCTAAAGTGGCTGTAGGTCACATTCACCTGTATCCCTTCTCAGTCCTGGATTGGTCCAGGAGATAAGAGGCCCCTGGTCATGTTTAGAAAACCCCATACAAATTACAACAACCAGCTTTAGAGTTACGAAGTTCCCTCACAATAATATGTACTGCACCATAGCTCCTAATATATTCTAGCTTCTTTGTCAACAAAAGCCTCAGCTGCATGTTCAAGATTTGTTCAGCTTTCAGGTCATTCTGGCCGCAGTGGTTGTCACCAGGAGGCTGAAGCAGGGCATTTGCATGTGGGCAAGATGTCACCAAACTTGCACTAGAGTTAAGTCATTGTATACTCAATAGAGGTAAATAAGTGCCTTGCTTCAAAGGGATTTTGAAGCAATCAGATTGTTTCGAGGGAGATCCTGGCCCATAATAGATAAGATTAGGTGACGGATTGTAGAAGGGAGAATAAATTGTCCAAGCTGTCTCCTTTTAAACTTTCCAAATATTTCTAAAGTGGCTTTTTCAACATGAGGCAAATACATGAACAGTATATATGGCAGGGTAATGGTCTAGCACTCTCTTTTCTTTGGTTTGACTTCATTCATGGCTGTTCCAACTGCAAGTAATGTATTGACAAAATATTCATAGCAGACCATGATCTCTTCCCTGTTCTACATGTATTCACACCTGCCTGGGTAAAGAAGAGCACTGATAACCATAAACATCCCAAGCCTTCCTCGTCTGAGGAAAATAATCCTCCCAGGGATCAAAAGCTATAGGAGTTTAAATACTCACACAGATATCAGTAGTCCAGAGGGAATACGAATAAAGAAAGCATTACTTTGAATTTTAGAAGAAACATATTTTTTAAGGAGGTATTAAATTTGTTTACTCTGAAGTTACTTTAGAATTTGGTAGATCTCTGTAAGGAAAAATTCTGAACAGACTCATTCTGACATAAACCTGGTCGTCCAAACATCCATTCTATTCCTAAATTGTCCATCAAATTGTTAATTTAAATATCTCAGGTTCCATCAAATCCAAACTTTTCAGGCAATAAGCACTATTTTAAGTATTTCAAGTAATTAAAATTAATAAAAAGGTTTTCTTCAAGTGGCGTTGCAAGCTTAGTCTGTTGGTGAGTTTGCAATGTAGCTAATGCAGGCAGCTAAATCTTGAATCAGCTTTGCCTTCCTCCCTTTACTGTACCCATCATAGTGTCTCAATTCAGCTGTATTTTGGCTTTTCTGCCTTATTTGAAGATCTTGTAGACTTAATAAATAATTAGACACCTGACATGTTCTTCTATAAAATGTTTCAAAAATGTTATAGGAAGGCTTTTTATTTTTGAGAAATAGTTTATTTTCTAAATTTCCTTAGAACCCCATTGGTTCAATCTCAGCTATGCTCTACAAGACTTAGTCATAAACATGCTCTTTTCAGAATACTTCCTCGTTTATCCCCTTAAGTCAGGCGGATGCAGATTCCAGTTAGACCGATAGATGTATAGGAGACAAAAAATTAGGACTGCAAGAAACCATGGAGCTTAAATCTAGATTTCAAAAGCCAACAGTTTTTCTAAACAGGTTTGTTGGTTCTTCCAGTCCCAAGAACCTTTACACATAACTATTCCAAAAGAGCAAGAAATAATTTTGCTCGTAGAAAATCTACTAGAATATTAATTTTGGGACATTTAAAATTAGGTTAAAATCCCTTTAAACATTATTTTCTACTTGGTTTTTAGTGCAGCTGAAAATGTGGGGTTTTTTTGTTGTCCGAGTTGGACACATGCCATTGTCATCTAGTGTTCCAAGAGATATTGTATAAAAGAGTAATGAATGCATATTTCATTTCAGATTTTGATGTTATTTTAGCAGGGCAAGATATCGTTCACACCGCTGAAGCTTCAACATGCACAGCATGAACACAACCATTACAGCTGACAAGCATCTTCTTGTGTCAGCCTTCTTCCCACACTCAGCTCTCAACCCCGCTTGCACAGCTGTTTAATTCTGTGCAAAAGAAAACACTTAAATCTAAAACATCTGTGCGTTTCCAAAAGCTGCTAAAAGTCACAAACTTTCTGATAACTCTAACATATAGTTGGACTAATGTGAGGGTGAATAAGGAGGTTAAGCAGGTTCATTTGATAAGCTCAATAGAAAGGCTTGCACGACCAGCTTAATGCAATTCAACAAGTTACCTCATACCAAAGGAGGAATGTAAACCAGAGGTGTACTTCGAACCCATAATCCATCTGGCCATCGATATTCTAAGAAGATGAAGATGTTCTTGTAAACATCCATTTGAATATGAAAAGCTGTTTGGACAAGCAATTTTTTTTGTTTGTATTAATGGCGTTTTGTTTCTATTACTGTTCCCCCAGTCCCTTTTCATATGCAGAAACAAGTATATTTGCGTATGCAACAGAGGATTCTGCATGTACTTTTTTTTCCCCCATTATTGATAATCCGCAGGTTTTAAAAGATACTTCCATGTAGTGCCAACGAGGTGACCAGTCACATCACAGAGAATTCAAACAAATAATTTGTAAATAACCCATAACATAAAATGAGTTTGCTGTTTGGCAAATGCTTGCAAGTAATGATTGTTTCATAAAATTCTGGATCTGCTTATGAACAGAAAAAAGAAAGGGCTACATTCAGTCAGATGATTCACAGTAGTACTTTGACAGAGATAATAGAAAATGTCATTACCTTGAAAGAAACTACAGTAGATGTGGTACTTTCTTGATGATATAAACTGTTATTACATTGTTCACAAACTCCAGGAGCATTACAATTTTAACAGATCAAAAAGTTAAACAAATCTATCATAAATATCATCTGTGCCCAGAGGTAGGTCAGAAGTACATAGAAAAGCAAAGCAAGCCAATCCAATTTTACAAGATTAACAAATCTCCATTAATGATCGATAAATTGCAAAAATGCACCAAATCTTAAGTGGTAAGACCCTAAGACCCTTCTTTTCTGCAGTAAAAAAAAAAAAGCTAAATAAAATTTTAGAGTATTGTTTCACCCAGTAAATTTTTCGTTTTCACTTCTCTCTTTTTTTTTTTTTTTTGTCTTGGTTAAAAGCAGACAGCTTAGACGATACACCTAAAAAAAAGCTTTTGATTCTCCTGTATTTATTTAAACCAATTGCAATGGCCTAATCACTTGGTGGTGTGGCTAATCTCTTGTTATTAACGCCTTATTCTCTCCACACAGTCTTCTTCAAAGATACATGTGCACATAAAAATGTACTGTGATCACAAACAACTGACACTTTCTGGGTTAAGTATTGCCACCACAAACAGCAAAAAAATGAAGTCTAGGATCTTCTCTATCTGGCAGAATAAACAAATTCAGGCATCAAACTTTGAGGAAAGTGTAAGAGAGAAAGTAATTTTCCCCCCATAGCAGCATATATTAAAGACTGTTGATTTTATATGTAGAGTTCTCACTTTGTTCTGAATAAGATATTCTATCACTTATGCATGCTAGTAGCATTTCATGAGATGTATTAGATAAAGAACAAACCAACAATGATAAGCTTTTTTAAGTAAGACTTGAAATTAAACAGTGAATGAAGACCATCTAATTATTGATCTTCTTACCTGCAGCAGGTTTTCATGCATGAGAAATGTGCATAGTTTGGATGGACCGGTTGCCCTGTCTTAGCAAAATTTTGCTTTTGAAATGTGCTCTCCAGTTAAATGGAGCTAACATTCAACAGATTTAAAAATAGAACTAAATCTATGCACTTATCAATAGCTTAATTTTAAACACAATTTTATTTTTTCAGTTTCTTGGCTTTTTCCTTTCTTTTCATTATGTTCTCAGAGCATTACTGCATGATCTTCTGAGAAGCATAAAGCCACTATAACAAGCCTCAGTACAGTGGAGGCATTCCTCATTGAGCCCCAAAGAGTAATAAATTAATTTTCATATACTGTTTGATCATAGCAACAGAAGAAAAGGTGAAACCCCTACCTAACAATGAGCTGAACATAGATAGTGACTTCCTGTTGCACAGAGATAGTTCAAATCCTTAATTGACCTAAAAATCCAGATAGTATGTCAGAGAACTTCAATGACCTAAGTTCTCAACCTTGCACACTCTCTGAATTAAAAAACAAAAAAAAGTAGTTCGTCGTTAAGGAGATTTGAATGAGATGAACAACCCTAATCCAAAAGCAAAATTAAATTTGGTATTCAAGTGTCAAATGGAACCACTCTAATTTAGTGAATGCTTGTTGAAAAAACCCAGCTTGCCAAAATATTAATGAATATCGTGGACTTTTCTTTCACCTTGTTGATGAGTGGCTCAGTATATGTAAATTATTTCATTATATTCTATTGCTTTAGAAAATTTTCAGTAAGTAAGAGTTTCGTAAGGACCCATAAATGCTCATAATTTCTTACAAGAGGATGAAAGCTCGGAGAAAATGATGTAGCTCATCTTTCTTTATGCTCATAAATCCAAAATCTCATCTCTGTAGAGTATGAGCTGAAAAAAAAGCCCTCTTGCCCTCAGCCACTCTGACTGTGACTGCCTGGGAACTCCAATGCCAAAGAATGAAGAGCACTGAGAAAAAAAATGCTGCAGGAACAGCAAGGAAAAATGGGACATTAATTTAATTCTGTTTTTGTTTATTTCAGAGTTTATTGTCAGAATGAGGTGGAACCAGGAGATTGTTTTAAGAGATCTGTCTGTTGTGACTATCTCAGAAATACTAACTTCATAACACAGATAAAAATGTTTTTTAAGTATATTTTTGAAGTGATTGAAATGCTGTTTGTTGTTATCTGCAAAGAGGTGGGGCTTGCATTGTATTCATGATCAGGCAAAATGGAATCATAGTGATACCTGACAAACAGTTGTTCATTCCCCTTTGGGTCCGGTCCCCCAGATGAATGTCACTGATGATGCTATGCGTCTTTGGAGAGGTCTTCTTCTTCCGTCCCTAGAGTTCAACATCAGAATTAGGGAATTGAATTTAATCTGGGAGTAGAGAGAGCAAAGCATGCTGAAACCAGGAGTAAGGGACATTTATTATCTTGCCATACTTGTAAAAAACACACCACGCGCTGTAGAGCACAGAGCGCCATGCAGTCTGCCATGCATGGTCCCTCTGGCTACCCTTCTAGGCAGGCTGACATCTCAGGTAGGAAGGCTCTGCAGAGGGACC
>NW_009226222.1:47333-84934 GCF_000690835.1 Fulmarus glacialis | reverse complement strand
CAAGAACTTTTTCCATAGGGCTGTAAATGAAACAACATTTCTCCTCGCAGAATGCTATAACTAAAGGCAGCAAGCTGTGGCAGATTGCGCCCGGTCTGTATAATTGAGTTTGATTAAGAGTTTTGTTGCCATCACTGGTTTTATTCCCTTCCCATATAAACATTTTACCTCTTCTCATTGTTAAATAGTTTTGCTTTGTTTATTTGGTAGAGCTGCCACAGAAGACAAACGTTCGAATATAGAATTAATGAACATTGATGTCATTGTGTTCAAAGGAACATAAGGTTGGGAGGGGGAAAAAAGACATTCTAATTATTGGAGTGTTTGGTGGGAGTTTATTTTATAAACACTATGTTGACAACAGCGTAGCAGTATGTTCCACAAGGCTTTTGTTACTTCCAGGAATGAAAGGATGGAGCACAAATGTTGTGGGTTTTTTCTTTTTTTCATTGCAGAAGTTCTTTCTTGGTGTCACCTAGCTACCTGCAAACAAAGGGAAAACAGAGTTTCTGCTTCCTGGTATCTCACCACCATTTGGATAACGTAAATCGAGTGGAAACAATCCGTGTCAGGAACACAGCTACTTTGAAGTTTGCAGCCTTTCAGGATGCAAGCCGAACAGAAAGACATTCAGGGCTCTGTGCAGTCACCCTCATGTACGTGCCCACTTCCACGTCAGATGCAAGCCTCACAGTGCCACAGATCTGACGGGGGTGTGGGGGAAAGCGAGACCTCCTGGAGCAGCATCCAGAGGCCAGATGCCTCTGCTCCCCGAATTTGCTGCAACAGGACAAGGTGTTGGACCTCTCCTAGTTGGTGAAGGGAGGAAGATGCATTTGAAAACATCCATAGAGACATCTTTAAACTCCTGAACTTAAGAGGATAACATTTTACTCTAAGACCTTGAAAGCTCTGTCTTCCTTGAAAGGGGAAACACTTCCTCGAAAAACAGTTGTTTTACCAGCAGTTTACTTACAAGCTGTGTGTCTCAGTATCACAGAGGGGATCCCACCCAAATTAGAAACATTTCTTTCAACAAAACTACTGTGATCTTTTTTATAATGAGGAAAAAAAAAAAAATTTGAATGTCCATCTGGGATTCCTTGGAAGAAGTCATTTTTCCTTTTTAAAGTGAAAACTTTAAAATACATAAATACATTGAAAAAATTGCCAAGGCTGTGCCTAACTTAAAACTTTTTTTTTTTTTTTGCATGTATGTCAGGAATTAAAAGTTCTCTGACAAATATCTGTGGAAAAGAAACAAAACACTCAATCTTTAAAATTTCTATCAAAAGTACTCAACAGCTGTTTTCAAATTACTTTCCTGTGCCTAGGTCACCAGAGTCTGTTTTCTACCCTCCTGAATTATAGCCAGGTCTGGCAAAATATATTCTGTTAAACACTCCACTGAAGATACAGGAATTATTTGCACAAATTAATCCCCATCTCTTTTTGTGTTTAATAAAAACCAGGTATACTATAGTGCTGTAGAAACAAACCTTACCAAATTAACTCCTATAGTATTGTGGCTGAATAAATGGCATGCTTACCTTAGTGGCAGCTCTATTACACCCAGGTTGGGGTCATACTTTCTCTTTAATGAGGTGCCTATAACAGAGCCCAAAACAGGATAAATAGTGAGGGAGTCTTCAATCAGCTGAAGTTTGTTCTCATATCAGCACACTGCAGGCATATCTAGTTAGCTTTCCATTAGTGTTAATCAAGCACGTTACTTGCACATCAGCTGGGAGTTAAACCTTAGCCTGCACTTTTGTACCATTCAGTCTTTGATTTAATTTCTTACACTGAGTATCAGTTCACAGATAGGTCTAAATTGATTTGTAGTTATAGTGCTTAGATCACTGTAATTGATATATGATTAATCAATAGCTATGCTGTAATTCATCAATGTCACATTTATGAACTGCATGCTAATTAATTTGTTCTCTGCCTTGATGTTTTAAGCATATAAGAGTTCACATCTTGATTATTATTTGTATTTTTAACTATCACAGTGTAAACCCGGGCAAGCATGGTATGACTAGGTAAGACAACCAAGGATGCACAAAGGAAACCCCCACAGGGATGACAGGTAGGAGCGGTTTGACACCCCAAGATGTTCTCTGTGACTCAGCTGTTCACACTAGTAACAAGGCAGACCCAGAGCTTTCTGGGAAAGATCCAGACCTGCGATGAAGGGCCAGCTCTGGGGCACCCAGAATGAGGGTCATGGGATTTGGCCCGTTGATGACCGCTCTCCAGCCCTCTGCACTTCTCAATGGCAAAGCCACCTCGTCAGCAACAACCTGGGCAGGGGTTTTCTTCCCTGCCTCCCGTGACGGTAACATCTATCCAATTTCTTTCACTGAACTCCACGGAAAAAACATTGTTTCACTAAAATAATAATCCCTCCCTTGGAGCTCTCATTACTGAAATACCATAGATGGCTGCTTTTACGTGCAGCTCCTCGGAGGCGATGAGTGTAATCCGCTGAACGCACGGGGCTTGCTGCAGCCAAACACCTTAATGAACTTTCAGGTATTAATCTGGGAGTGCATGTAGCAGATTTGCCTGCTTGCTATTTACTCCAGGAGCCAGAGGAGTTAAATGTTTGCGGTCAAAACCACAAATACTTTAAATCTTCTATAAGGAGAGCAGGAAAAGACAGCAGAAAGGGACAAGGGCTAGATGATTTTCTTTATTGTTTTGCAAGTGGCATTGCTAGTGCTGTGGAAATGCTCCCCCTTAGTGTCTCCCTGACTTGTCAGTGGAATAAGTGGTGTTGGGGGGAGCAGAACTGAGCACCCTCATACTTTTGCGGTATGTTGTCTTGCTCCCTCCCATCATTTATTTTAAAAGGAGCATAAATCAACTAGTAACGTTTATTCGGAGTGGAAAGTAAAGCTCAGTAGTAAATCTTGTTTGGACTCCAAAGTCCTCCAAAGAAAAGCCTGAAAGAGCTATTTTTTTTTTTTTTTTTTCCTTTGCACATGTTATCTTATCACAAACACAAACATGCACACACACTCAAGGCAGTTTTTTAAACCATTTGCACTTTCTCTAAATTTAATACTCCCCATACTTCAGTACTGCCCCTGAGACAATTCAGTGCCCTGGCACTGGATTCACAATAACGCATGAATACAGTTTAATTGTTTTGTTGAATGTCTAGAAGCGAGCAGGGAGGAAAATAATAATAAAAAAAGAGAATGTTTTGAGGGGAAAAAAAGAAGAGCACTGGTGGGAGAGGGAGAGCAAATTAATCTGGATTTATCTCCAGAGGGGAGGAATTGCTCTCATTTGTATCCTAATCACTATGAACTGTATCTAGCTGGGATAAATATTTTAAAAATATAGATGTCAGCTTTTGCTGTGTGACTGAAATGCACAGTGTTTGCCACACCAGCGCTCAGCCGATGTCCCCAGCCCATCTCCATGACCCTGCATCCACAGGCCAGCCCTGACCACATGGTCCAGCTCCACGGCGCGGGGCTCTGCCGGACAGTGGTTTGAGTTTGGATCAGTATAAGTGTGTGAAAACACAGCCCTGACAAGGTTAACCGTTGCTGTATTACTTTCCAATCTGAAGATTATCCACCCAAGCACTCACTGGACATGGTGGATATGGTGACATGATATACAGAGATATAGATCACTCTCTCTCTCTCTCTCTTTATGTACCATTCTCTTTAATCGAAGGATTGTGTTTCAAGCACAAAGAACTGGCAATATAACACTTCGTCTCTTCATATTTGCAAACAGATGGTGTAAGCACCATGGACTCAAAAGAGTATTTCGGGCTAAAGGGCATTGATTGCAAAAGGGAAAACAGGACACCTAGGTCAGAGATTTGACATTGTCAGAAGAGGGATTTTAAACGTGGGGAAGCCTAATGAGTTGTAAAATGGAGTTTGATAACTGAAAATTTAGATCATTATATATATGTAATAGAAAAATCTGAATTACACGGCCCAGGAGGCTCTTTTCCCAAGTCTATGCTCCTAATAAGCTTCTTGCTTTGTTTGTGCTTTCTTCTTCCATGATTCCTCTCTAGTCTTTTACTTTGTTCCTGTTATTCAGGCTTGCAAATTTGTTTTAGCTTACTGGTTGCCTAGACAATAAAAATGGTGTGGAAAAATTGTTACTCCATTTTATATCGTGGAGCTAGAGCAGGAGAAAATTAAGTCCCCCTGATTGTTAAGATTTACATAGGCGGTTTACAGTAAAAGCCTAAAACGGAACCAGATTTTCTGAAGCCAGATTTGGGTCTTTAATCACAATGCTTTGCATCCAAACAATTATTTTTATTCATCTTTAATGAGCTGCTGCATTAACTTGAGCAAATATTACAGTTAAATTCCAGCCAAGCATGCAGAAGCAAAGCATTTAGGTCACATTTACAGGCCTAAGGATGGTGTCTCAGAAAACAGTAACTCTGCAATGAGTTTGAGGACATATAAAACTCTGGAACCTGTAGCTGAGAGACTACAGGTCATCCTGGGATGTAAATCAAGGGGAACTAATGGTCTCATTAAAGTTAGGATACAAAGGCAATGCCATCCCATGTAACCCTTCCAAACATCACTCTTGCCATAACTGGGATACTGTGTCCAGCCCTCTACATACCATGTACAAAACACTTTAACAAAGAGGGGGGAAATCCAGAAAGAACTGCAAGCTTGACCTGAAGTTGTGAAAAAAAATGCTTTTTGGTGAGACCAAGGAAATTCCTCTTCTCAGTCTTACCCAAGAAAAGGTTAAGGTTTGATTTGATCAATCTGAAAGAATCTACCAAAGAGAAGATAACTGACAGTCGGCTCTTTAATCTAGGAAAGGGAAAACATAATGAGTTTCAAAGGTTCACGGTAGAAGATAAATTCAAACTACAAATTGCTTCACTTTTTTAACACAGAAAGTTATAAACCGCTGGGACATTTTATCTTAGAGCATGATGGATTCGCTTTTGCTTGAAGTCTTAAATCAAGACTAAATGCTTTTATAAATAGGTATCTAGCAGCTTAACCAGATGTTATATACTTCACAAAGTAATAACTAGGTAAAATTGCTTTGTGTGTGCTATGTGGGAAGTCACATACTGTCCTCATAATTGTCTGCATTAGTTTTATGTATTAGCATTATAATTGCGCTCTGGTAAGCACCAAGACCTGCAGTCAGATACCCTGCTCAGGTTTTGTGACAGATGCAGTTTCAGATATGAGACCGGAGCAGACATGTTTGGAAATCATATAACCAGGCACAGCTCACATATCCAAAGAGAAGTCCATAAGATGAACAGGGAAGGATTACAGATCCCTTGGGAGAGATTGTGGCAGGAAGCCAGTTACCAGAAAGTTTATCCATCCTGAAACGTGGTCCCTTCCCATACGTAAGGGACATCTGGAAAACAAGGTAGGATAACATAACATAGCACCTTATGCAGACAGAGCAACCCTTCCTCCTCCTTCTTCTGGTTTGCCCAAAAGTGGGAGCCAGGGGCTCACCAAGCATTAGGGTCACCTACCTGCCTGTCTCCAAGCTGATCAGGTCCCGCCACACGCACGCACTGTAGTACCCGAGCTTAATTTTTATAAAATCAGGCTTTTAGTGCTAAGATGCTGGATTTCAATCCTATATTGTGATTCAGGAGACAGAAGCATAAAAGAAGCCCAGAGCAACAGTTAGACACATTTTTTTTGTCGTCTAACTATAAACTTGAGAATTAAGATTACAGGCCATTTTTTTTTTTACACAGACACTTGTTTGTTTAACTAAAGTTTTAGAAAGGCTGCTTTCTTATGTTTAGATAACTGCACCAAGGGCTCCTGCATTTCACTGAAAGGGTGATGAGTATTTTTCTCTCCATCTTAATTAAATTTCAATTCCAATTATGAGATGGCAGATACTCCATTTCTTGTTCCGGCTGAGATCTCTCGTGATGTTTACATCCCACCTTTGGGGAGGCTGTTACACCTGCTAATTTCTTTCTGGGAAAGATATAAATAGTGTGCGCATTCAGGGTATTCTTTCTGAGTTTACATTATCTGTGCAGGTAATGCTAGAAATGTAGGGAGTACTTAACCTGTGCACCGAGGTCTGAAGTGGGATTTCATTTCACAGAGGACTTATGAATGTCTTCCATGCTGTGCTGAATTTCACTCCCAAAGGTCTTGTGGACAAGAACTGGCCAGAATTTTTTTTGCTAATGTGTTTTTCATGAACTAGAGCAAATGAGTACGTGTGTGGGACGTGGGGATGTGGGGACCTGTGTGGAGGGGGGAGGTACATATATCTCCCCAATGCAGATTGCCTCTTGGTTCTAGCAGGGACTCTCCCAGCAGTGACTATTGCTAGTCCTATACAGCTTCAGTTTCTCCCCTTGTTCCCTTCCTGACATACCCTGAAGGATCATATTCCAGTGGAGAACATAATGCATTTCAAAATATTTCTTAAGAATGTAATCTTTTACCTGCTTGCCAGCTCCATGGCTAAAGATAAGGGTGCAAAGAAGAAGGGGTCACCAAGGCAGTTCCCACCGCTGCACCATCACTTTTTTCCAAAGTATATTTGGTCCCGATTCCCACGCGGTCTGTGTCTGTGGCAAGTAGCATTTCTAATATTTGGAAAATCTCTACCAACTGGTTGTCTAAATATGGAACGAGCAGGTTAGTTTTCCCTCTCCTCGTCACTCAGTGCCTTTCAGCCTGTGCTGGTCTGCGGTGGCTATGCTGAGTCAGCACAATGCTTCTCTGTTCCGATAAATTCTCCAGCAGCTATTCGGGTACTGTGAAGTTTTCCTGCAGAGGCCCATTTTCTTACTTTCACATCATATTAGGTAGTCATGTTTATAATGAGTTTTCTCAGCTCCTTTGTCATAACGGCTCTCTCTACCGCATGAAGTGATGACTTGGCAAGTCCTAGGAAGTCTCAGCAGACAGTTCTTTTTTTAACTTCTCCAAAACATTCTTCGTAATGAAACCTCTCTCAATCCTTGGTAATTTTTTGGCCCTTTCTCTGACCCCCTTTCAAAGATATCAACACTTTTAGAAATGTCCAGAGAAAACCACTTTGTTTAATTATCAAACAGAACATCTCTCTCTGTCTAACACACACCCACCCCAACACACCACCACCCATCTTAACACTTCCTATAACTTCTTGTTCTCTAAGCTTCTGTCTCATGCAAAGCACAGACTGCTCTTGGCTCCCTTTTCTAAAAAGAAGAGAAGCTTTTTTACAAGGATAATATGTTTTATTAGGCTAGCAGTTATAAATGGAAAAACGGTCAAGCTCTCAGACACGCACCTCCCGTATTCCCCAGATCATAACATTGAAAAGAACATCTGTGATAGCTCTCTGACTACAGGAGTGCAAAACATTTGACCACAATATGTTACAAAATGACTATATAAACACAGAAAAAAAAGGCAATTATGCCTTCTTCTCCCTAGCTTGCATTTTTACACCTCACTTCTTTTTATTCTTCTTTCTTTTAAATAAGCAAACTCTGTCTTTTTAATCACTCTTCTTTATGAGGGCTTTTTTTTTTGTGTTTTATTTTGTTTTTCTCCATGCTTCTAATCATTTTGGCGTAAGGAGACATAATCCCAGCCTTAAGGCAAATTCTGTTTCCTCAGCACGGCTTACAAATTTTGCACATAAACATTTCTGCAGCAAGGATTTATTTCGCCTAAAAAAAACCCCTAAAATATCTCAAAGATTAATGAGATGTGCAGTGGGTTTTATGTGGCTTCGTACAACTTGTTGATTAATTTATTTATTTATTAGGGAATATAATTTTAAAGGCTTTCAGAATTCACAGTATCTCTCTTCATGAAGGCAAACCTTCATTTTCCACAGATGCTTTCTTTTTATTATCTTTATAGCAGTTTAATTGGCAAAATAACAGTACCAGAAACAGAATGAGTGAAATGCCCTCCTCTGGCTTTTTTTTTCCCCCCACTAATTTTTTTCTTTTTTTTTTTTTTTTCTTCTTCCTTTATTGACCTTTAGAATCCAATTGCTACTGTGTTTTGCTTCAAATCTCTGGTAAAGATCATAAATTTGGGGGAAGGAGCAAAAGTTATATAGCACATCCCATAAAATGGTCTATAGTCTCTGGAATTGATATTAACCTTACGAATCTATTTCAATTTATCACATTGGATTGAGTAGTCTCTAATCATTACCTTAAATATCTTGATGTCCCTCTTTACCACGTTCATTGTCCCCTGGTTTGGTAGCACAGGAAAGCTATTCCATTGCTCTCTCACACCTGGACAATTTTTAAATGTTAATGTTATGCAATAGTTTGAACAAATAACCTGGACTGAATGGCACAGCGGAGCAAATCTTCAAAAGCCTGCAAACGCTGCTCTGCCACTGACTGACGGTTAAGCATCAGTAGGTTTGGCAATGCCTTTTAAAAATGTCCCTCTGGGGTCTACTAGGGCTATGCTCCTGCTTTGGGTGAGTGCAACAGATTTCTAGTTTAATTAGGCGATAGCCTGAGTTAGGACACTGTCCACCACTATAGGGGAAATCGTGCCAATGTCACAAAAACAAACAAACAAACAAACAAACAACCCAGAGGAAAAGAGGGACAGTGAGCAGACATACAGACATTAGAGCATCTAAAAGGTACTGAGCAGGAAAGGGAACACCTGCCAAGAACGTAAGATTCTGATGTTTGGCTTCTTTGGCTGGGAGCCTGTGTTTATTCTAGTGAAAACATAATTCAAGCGATGTAACACAAGGTTTTTGTTTGGCTCATATTTAAAAAAAAAAAAAACACATCCAAACCCCAAACGCACAGCTCTATAAGGCAATCAAGGGACAGCATGCTGTGAAATAACAGCTGTGGATTTGTGGCTTTACCTGAAGGAACAGACTGTGCAGAAATTCACTGTTCCACCCAAGGAAATGGCCGATGCCTTGCTTCCACCCTAAATCTGAGAGGGGAAGGAGCAAAGGGAGTTTTGTCACTGATTTTAATCAACACCTTCGCCAACATGTTTAGTTGGTGAAGGTGTTGATGCTTCTGCCTTCGGTGTTCTGTGCTTTGCTATTGATAAAAGGTAGCTCGGTAACCAATTTCTGCAGAAGGTCAGTAGGGACTGAGTGGATAACTCCCTTGAAAACCTCCCACTGCTACTTCCTCCTCACTGCTGTTTAACCAGAGAAAATCTATGCACTCATAAATAAATACATGCAAAACATCTTCTAGATTTGTATTCTCTGATTCCCCACCAAAAAAAAAAAAAAAAAGAAAATTCAGATTTTGAAAAATAACACATGCCATGAACTTGAGTTCAATTTAGCGCAGCTGAAGGGCTGCACTTGTTTGAAATGATCAACTTTTGGAGTAGGAATGGTCAAGGTCACTGCAAACTCAGCCACTTTCCATTTTATGATGTAGATTAACTGTTTTGCATCTCAGCTTCTATAGTAAATAAAAAATACTGTCGTTAAATATATGACTCTCATCTTTAGACCTGAAGGTCATATAGGACTTGGGACTGAATACAGAGGAGGTGGAAGGCTGTTTTACGCTGCACTGGGACAAAATTAGGGATTCATCTTTAATATTTCCTTGTTTGTGCTTAGTGCATTTATTTCCCACTTTCCCTAAGCTTTGATAATTTCTTCTGTTACAGAATACTTAGAAAAAGACTTTGTTTTGCACATCTGATTTTTTCAGGTTTCAGTGTCAGAGAATTAAAGAGCCTACAACATAAAGTATTATGCAGTTAAGCAAGCTATGTTATTCCCTGTGAGCATTTTCGTCAGAAATAAAAATGAAGAAGAAAGAAAGGCTCAAATAAATGCTTAGATTTCACTTTATAGCAGCAAGAGGGAATTTTGTATTATATGTCATGGTCTGTGCTGTTGATGCCAAGAAAAACAAGCTAGGTTTTGAATGAAATTATTGCATTACTGGGTACTGGGATAATTTTCTGTGGAAAAAGGTAATGCATTTTATTTTATTAATAATAATAGTAGTTGGCATTCATATCTTTTGTGTAAAATTCTCAACGCATTTTGCAAACACTAAGACTTCAGTTGTGCCATTAAAGAACAGTACTAATCTTTGTAATTACTAATCGTAATTACTTTGTAACTACTAATCTTTGTAAAATGGCATCTTGGTGGGAAGTTCAGGATGGAGCATACTTCAGAAAGGACCATCTTTCCTGAAAGACATACGTGCAAAAGGGAAATTTTCACATTGTTAGTGCCCGAAAGAGTAACAGGATATCATCGACTCCTTTACTAACCACTAGAAAAGTCCTTCAGACAAGTGAAAAATAGTGTAAAATCTAATCCTTGAAAACAATTGAGTCTGGTTATTCTGTTTCATATAAAATGTAATACCTTTAACACAATAATTCATTCAGCACGCCATATGCCAGCGACCTCAGTATCCAACTGTGTTGTGAACGGCAAGAACTCGGTTCTCTGGCCCACATCAGACAACAGGAACTTGACCCTTGGGTCGTTTGTGTATAAGGCCACTATCAAAAGCACAAGTTTCCTGGGTGATTTCCCAGCATATATTTACTATGTTCAGGCAAAATCGTACAGAATTTGGGGATGCCACGTGTTTGAGTTAGTTGTCCGCATCCTTTCATACCTATTCCCTTATTGCTGAAGTCAACACTGACCTCTGAAACCAGTTAAGAAATTCTTGTGAATAAAAAGATGATGATGATGGATGCATGATACACATCTTTGAAAAGAAGAACAAAGAGATGTACTGCAGAAGAAATACTTAATCTCTTAACCAATTATTTCATTTCGGACCTGTAGAGGTACCAACCTACCCAGTGAACAAAAGGGGTAGTGCAGTCCCTGAGGACCCCTGACCTTGGCTAGCAGGGAAAAGGACAGGTTTTCCTGGAAAGGCACAGGTTTTCCCTATTTAGACTTCACTCATCAGCCAACAGGGAGGAAGGGAAGCAAGGAGGAAGAGCCGCTGTGACACAAGAAGCAAGTATATAGTGATCACTATTTAGTTTGTGTCACTTCCCATTCTCATTATGTTCTTTGTCAAGAGAATGGATTTATGTGCTGCCATTTTCTGCACTCATTACGGTGTTTGTCAAGTTAATGAATCGTCTGAGGATTCGAATTTCCAATACTGAGGAGTGAATTATGGCACATGAATTAAAATAACTCTTCCTCTTGCCCAGGTTCTGCAAGCCGAACCAAGAGACACTTGCTCTATTTCTCATACGAGATACCAAGAGTAGTAGCAGGACAAGTTGCACTGAAAGATACCAAGAGTAGTAGCAGGACAAGTTGCTACAAGTTGCTACAAGTCCTCAGGGACTGCACTGAAGAGTCCTAGCTAGGTCAGAGAGTGGAAGCTCACACTTCTGTAATATACTAAGCTTTAAACTTCCAGCACCTCATTTTCATGGCAAAGCCAGGACAGAAAATAGCATGAAATTAATTGGTAACACTTTATTATAAGTGACAAATGGTTATTAATTTCTTTGATATTTCTTACAAAAACATTAATCATGGCAAGCTCTTTTGGACTTAGTGTGACTGTTAATATGTGATTCCAGAGGAATTCTGGTGTAATTTAGCATTAATTAATGTCCACTTACTGCAAAGTGTTACCATATTAATCTATTTTCTGTGACTGAGGAAGGAAAGGAAATAAAATAGAGTTAAACCTCTTTAACAAGATCCCAATGTTTTAATCCTGCAGGCTGCAACGACCTAGATTGCATCATAAGCCAAAAGTAAAAAAAATTATGTTTCATACTCTTCACAGTGTCAGAGGTCAAGGCCAAGCTAATAAAGAGAATTCCAAGAGAAAAGCAGAGACAAGACACAGAGACTTTTGCTTTTTGAAAGAATGGCTCATGCAGAGCTTGGATATGCAGGAAAAAATTCTCTCAAATAATGTTTCAAGCTAATTTTTTTTTTTTTTTTCCCTCTGTATAATGCATAGAAGCAACCCACTGGCACAGTTGGCAAGGAGCTAAGAAATCCCCTGAAAAGACCATGTTCTTTCAACAGCAGCAGTACGACTGTCAGTGTGACAGTACCAGCTGTAGTTCATGTGCAGGGCAATGCAAGAACACTCGGAAAGAAGGAATCCACAGCTGTCAGCACCAGCTATGTAAAGTACAAGACAAAATAGAAGTTACTAGTTGTGTTTCCTTCTCAGTAAATTGAGGAAAAGAGAAAAGAAAACAGAGGTTTTGAAAACCCTTAACGTTCTTTTGAGATTTATCAGGGCAGAATCACATTGGGGTTTTTCTGCATTTCTTTTGAAGGGCACCCCAAAACCAGCCTGCCCATCTTTTTTCAGAGGGAGCCTACAAAACTCTGTTTGTCCAAGCATACCTCTGAAATAGCTTTGGCAACGGAAGGCAGGCAGGATGAAACATACCTTGCTTGTGGCAACAAGTTATTCTACTGTTGGCATCTAGTGGAAAATGACCCCTAGCCTGGGGCTTGTGATTTTCTCTCTGCCTGCTCCGCACATCATGGTGGACTTTCTTTTTTATTTGTCTTCACAAGTAGGTATTGCTGGTTATGTTTCAGATAGGCACGTGTGACATGAGAAACCCCAGAAGAATAGACAGTGATTAGACTGACCTTGTCTGATTTCAACTATTTAAAAATTAGAAATCTGCTCTAAGCTGTTTGTCTGTGGTCCCTCTGTTGTCACTGCAAAGAAATAGGTCAAGCCAGGAAGAGATACCTCCCAGTTTGAGCTGAATGGCAGTTATTAGTAGGAATTTCTGAAGATTTCCCTCGTCCACCCATTGACCACTAAATGAACAACCGTGGCCTGTTTAAATTAAATAATATTTGAGATAGCTAAAACCAGGCATGCCAAACCCCAGTCTTGCTTCACTAAGTCAGTTTACCTGCTGCCTGCTTTAGACTGGGCTATGTATTTTAGCCGTCCTTTTTCTCCCCCTCCAGCTCCAAGCAGATGAGGAAACAGCTGTGCCTCGCCGTGTATAAGGTTCCCTTTTGCCACTAAAGCAGGTGGAAGAGGTGGTTCTTTTCTGCTGCAGGGCAGCGATGGTCAAAAGGCCAGGTCTTCAACAGGGGAATTATTCTTTCTACTTAGGAAAACAAAAAAAGTATCCACAGAAAGTCATCTGGGAAATGCCAACACTATGTTGGCACTGTTAAATATGAGTGTCTTTTCAACATAGGACTGCCCGTCCTGGGCTACTATTACTGCTCTCTTCTTGCATACATATAAACATATTACCTGGAATTGTTATTATTAAACCCTGCTCCTTAAGACACCACCTCCTCTATTAAACCAATATTTAGTTTCTTTAGTCATTTTCTAACAAAAGAACACAGAACGTATCAAAAATTACCGCATAATTTGGAGTTTTGGGGTTTTTTTTGTTAATAATTAGTCTTCTCCTCCTCTTCCACCAATTACTAACCTCTGTGGGGGAGAAGGTAGGAAGGTCAAAAATAAAACTAAGATGTGGTCGCTAGAAAAGGAGCAGCTGAGACAATTTTATGCACAGGTCAAGACGCTCAGGTCATCAGAGTGTAAAGAGCTCTGCTTACTGGACACAAACCCACCAATTTAGGGCATCTGCTGTTTTAATAGTGGAAGACTTTTCGGTTAGTGATTCCTCTCACCTGCCTGGCCAGACGCTGACTTTTGGCTGTTTCTGCTGTGGGAAGGAGTGCATGCATGTGTGGTAGTTTCTGCTCCTCGCTCACTCCCCACCCTCTTCTTTGGTTCCAGCAAGGTCAGCAAGGCCAGGTCTAGAGGCTCTTAGTTCTGCCCATCATCCAAGATTAAATGCTTTGTCCTGACCAGCAAGGTACCAAAGTCCATATTTGCCTACATTGCTTAGAAGCCCTGGGAGGAAGGGAGAAGCTAGTACTTAGGCTAGCCCCAGGGTGAATAATTACTACATGGAAAGAAATAAAAGATTATTTATTAATTCTTATCACTTTAAACATTTATTGCTTTTTAATTCAGACTGGATGTCAGAATTTTTTTTTTCTCCTTGAGATGGCAGTGACAAATGCACTCCTGAGATGTGATCTACCAGACTGCAGGATTGCTATCAAAGTAAAAACTTATTAAATAAACCACTTCAAACTAGAGGAAGAGAAGAGAAACACACCACCATCATAAGGCTTCTGGATAATCTGCCAGCGCTAGCATCTTTTCTTTGCTAGAACCCATAGATGACTAAAAGGGGAAGAATTATCTGACAAGTTACTGCACGTGGTCTCTAGTGCATTGTGAATGAATCACTCTTAAATAGTCCCTATACTTCCTTTTCCAGGATTGCTCAGACACAAGGCACCCAAACTAGGGAGATGTTGTGATACTTGAACAATGTTGGTTCTTATTTTAGAGGTGGACCAGAGGATCTCTCTCCTTTTCTGGTGTGAGAATGGCTTGACTATCTGAAAAGAAATAGATAAAATTCTTCAAGGCTACCCATGCAATGAAAATCAGAATGAGTTTAAACATAAATGACAAGGAAGGAGAACAAACTGTGGAGCCAGTAATGTGGAGCCAGCTATGCACAGGCCTTCCAGATCTTCAGCCCAAAAGTCCCACCAAGAAATGCATGAAGCGCTCTGGATGTGTTGGACCTACTGTACATGCAGCGGGACAGGTGACCGCTGTGTTTTCTTCATTTTCAGAATAGACATAAGCATAAAAAGACATGGCATGTGCAAAAGGAGGTCATATGAAGTTCCATCAGAGAAGTCAGATTTTTGTCAAGCCTTCCCTAAACATTTTTGTTGGGTTTTTTTGTTTGTTTGGGATTTTGGGTGGGGTTTTTTTTAGTATTTATAAGATCCTAAAAGTACATCATTTAGGAAACTTATTTCTCTGTGCATGCAAGAGAAATGTGCACAAGCTCATGTGCATATATATGCATACTTGAATAATTTAGAACAAATGGAATAATTAAAAAAAACTAAACCAAGGTCAATTCCCTTTCTGTTGGTTTCCAAGTTGCATTTGTGATTTGACATTGACAAGCCTCTAAAGCAGAGGCCAGATCTCAGAAACCAACAGAAACCTCTGTCTTTAGTACACTTGCAAGGTGGCTATATTACAGGAAGAATTTTTGCTTTATATGAAATATAATATTAATCCCAACTCCAAGGCTCTTTCATCACTCAAGGGTCCCATTGTCAAAAGATACAGCCTGGATAAATTAAAGAGCATTATATAATGACCTTAATAACCAACTCAATAAAAAAAAGTAAAAAATGAAAAATAATATGAATGAGGCCAGGACTAAGAGTTCACTTCTTAACCTCTGATGAAATTGTGTTACTCTTTACTTGAAGTCTTTACGCTTCTACAGCGCCTTGCATTTGTCAATGGGTGCAGAGTATATAATGATATCATCCTTATATTTAGACAGTTGACTGGGTTTAAGACATTTAAGTTTTTTTCTTTACCAGAGATGGAGATAGTATGCTTGGTTACAGATATCTGTCACCCTAATTCTACCATCACATCATCTTCCCTCACTTCACTTCCCCCCAGCCACACGTATTCTCGACAGATGAGAGCTTTCATTTTACACAGCCACAAACCTGAGTCTGCGAGACTAGATTTTATTTTTCTGTATATCCCAGCTCCTACACCACAGTTAGAGAGAACCTTTCAGTCGTTGAAACATTTGTCCTCTTAACATCCCTGGCAAGCCAAGGAATGATATTATTTTCTCTAAACACAGGGGAAACAGTGGTACTGAGAGACAAAGTGACTTTTCCGAGAAAGTCTGCAACAAAGCAGAGACATGAAGCAGAATTTTTCAAATAATAATAATCATCGCAAAAAGTCATTGTATTCACTGTGTAATCATGTAGTGACAGATAAGGGGCATTTATTTGTTTCCTCTACTAAAATAACCTTCTATCTTTCAGATAATACTGAACATTATTCCTAATTATTTATTGTTTTTTATTTTTTAGAGTAAGAAATGCAACAGAGATCTTCTTTTAAATCCAGTCAAAGGAGACATGACTTTGAATTATTTTTCTCAGCCTAGCCTGCTAATGCAATAAGATGATGCTTCAGAAAGAAAGCTATCAAGTCTGTGGTTGTGCAACTACTGCATATTAAAATTCCAATTTCTAGATCTTTACAAAAATACTAGTGCCAATTAGGTAATATGCTGATGATCTTCATGATGGTATAAGGTAGCTGACTTATTTCCTTAGACTTCTACAACTATTTCATAAAGAAAGAGATCTAAATTATAGTTTGAGCTGATGGATAAAATTCATTCTTTCTCTTTCTCTCTTTTTTTGCCACCCCCCGCCCCGAAATGCCATTACACCGAGGTTAAATTTGAATTGGAATCATTTAATCACTTGCTTCCCAAGAACCCTTCCAGAACAAAAAAAAAAAAAAAAAAAGAAAAAAAAAGAAAAGTAACCCAAATGATACCATAGCTTAATAAAATTTTTAAATCTAGTAACAGATTCCAAATCCTGACATTACTGATATCAGATTGTTTTGGCATGGATTGAAAATATGGCTACAGTAGGTTAAAGGAAACTCTGAACTAATTGGAAATCATAGCATAACATTTAATATACGGAAAGAGGTTGCATGGCATCAGCCTGTGTGAATCAGTGCCACTAGAATTATTTAGGATTGCAGAGGTCCATAGCTCCCCAGCACCAGTCCCTGACTTCTCATCACGAGCTCTGTAACGCTGCAAGCTTCTTCAGCTTAAACTTCCAACCACAAATTTTCCAAACTCCTTTTTACATCCAGCAAGATTTCCCTCTTCTTCTTCCATTCACCGAGAAACTTTCTATAACCCCCCTGCTCTGGTAGCTAGAGAGTCTCCTCAGATGTTAGGCTTACATATTTACTCATCTCTCACTCATATCCATTTATTCTCGGGCCACAGTTTCCTCCAGTTTGATTAGATCTCCTCCTTTCCTGATGTTCAGTCCCCCAGGATGATCTTAATAGCAATCGTACCGTATGAATAGGTAAGTGGAGTTTTCTGTTGTTTTGTTGTTGTTTTTTTCTCATTTCTGTTTTATGCACATGGTCTAACCAGCACCTTGTGCAACAACATTACCACTTCTCCATCTCTGATAAAAATACTGTGTGTCACACATCCTGAAATACCATTCACCTTTTTGATTATGTTATCACATCTGTGGCCCATGATCACTCTGTGATAGTCTAAAACAGCCAGGACTGAGTTTTTCCCGCCTGGTATCCCCATGTTCTCAGCAGAAACTCTTATTATTCATCCCCTTGCACTTCACAGGTACATTCTGTATTACTCTCCCATCATTTGTTTCAGATTTATTTCATCTTTCCCCATTACAGATGGCCAAACTATACACATAACTCCCATTGAGATGTCTCAGTGCCTTGTACAATGTCTTTAATATTTCCCTATCTCTACTTACACTGACAGATCATACTGGCATTTTTCATGGTCCTTCCACATTGCTGGCTAATAATCTTCCCCTTTGTTCTCCCTGGTTGTCTCCAGCTGAGTCACCAGGTTGGGGCAGAAACCGTTGTTATAAATCTCCCAGCTCACAGCCTTAGTCTTTGCACTGGCACATGAACATCGCAATTACATTTTTATCCCTTCTGTGTTCAATTGCAGTGCAGCTTTCCTGTAGGATATTCCCATCAGTCCTAATTCCTAGGTCAAAAAAATGCTATACTTCTTATTTTTATTTTTTATTACAGACCCCCATCGGAAATTCTCTTTGCCATTTTCCACTTACTTCCAGAGCATGAATGATTCTCTCCTCCAAGAAAGCCTTACACCCTATTAAAATCAGACCAACTGGCCTCATTTCATGGATTCCTTTTCCTGTTCTTATCTTCATGCATACAGTATCATTCCCAAATTTGGTAGAATTTCAAATAAGTACTTTTATGTACTTAAGAATACTGACATTTCTAAAGGTTTTTCGATATGTTTGCCCTTTATGTTGCAGGGGACCTTTTGCTTTTGAAGTTTCTAAGGCAACCTTACAACTTCAAGTGTCCATGCACAGGAAGAATTTGCCATTAAGAAGGATTGAACTAATTAACATGTTTCTAAGAATCTGAAAACCTAATGCAATAAGGTATAGAAGAGAGGAGAGGGTGCGGGAGGCCAGCTGCCAAGTGGCTTTTCCAACTAAGATGGGGCAGCTAGTGCAACCATCATGCAGAAAGGTCAACCACCGACATGCCCCAGGGATCTTCAACTTGCACGGGCTGAACCCCTCCACATCCTAGTGGAAGAACAGACCTGAATGTACCCACTGGAATGATTCTTAGGGGATGCTGAACTATGGAATTAAAATTTCATGTGGAATAAACTCTAATGGTCTGTGAAGCATTATGCAGCTGCTGGATGCATTTAAGGCAACCAGCCTGTTTTCTTCATTCAGGAAGGTCTGACTGACAAGTCCACAACCTCAGCAAGACGCAACTCTAGGCATCACCCTAAACCTGGGGCAAGACACTGGATGAGACACTCCTCTGTGGGGAACATGCCCTCCCCAAGGAGCTTGCAGACACTCAGCTCCTTCTCCTGCAGCCTGTATCATCTCTTTCTCAGTTTTACCATTTCCTGGCTTTATTCATCCCCTTCTTGGGTTTGGCTGGTGTTTATACAGAACTGGATTCCCTAGCCATAAAAAGAGCCAGACATACTGTTATGGGAATCTCATGGGAATACAACTAATAAGCAGGGTGAGCAAAGCCTAATTTAAACACGTCTCATTAAAATTAATAACACCATTGAATGTGAGAAAGATCATTCAGTGTGGCCAAGGAAACCGAGTATAATTTTTATGCTAAACAATTGGTAAGACAGAAATATTTTTCCTCTCTCAAATAATATATAGTGTATCGTACAAAGTACCCCTATAAAACCTCACATTATACCCCATGAATTACTACAGACACATTTGTGCTGTTGAAACAGGATTAAAGAGGGTTCTGGCAAAATCTCGTGTATCTCCAGCTAAACCATAAATTGAATTCACACGCTCTTCTTTTTTTTTCTTTCCCCTTTTCAAATCAGCCTCATCTTGTTTAATTTTTGCTGCGGATTTATATAGGACTCTTTTAGACCACAGAGAGTACAAAAAGAAAATACAGTAATTTATAGCAATGGAAAATACATAGTTATACAGAAGAAATTCATGTTTTCTAGCTAGGGACTAGCAAAGTTTAACCCCTAGGATTTGGTATTTGGAAGAGGTAGGAGGATATTACTTCTTGCCTG
This sequence comes from Fulmarus glacialis, assembly GCF_000690835.1. Lineage (NCBI taxonomy): Eukaryota > Metazoa > Chordata > Aves > Procellariiformes > Procellariidae > Fulmarus > Fulmarus glacialis. Next base: position 65,678 of record NW_009226222.1, on the reverse strand, counting down.
ACAGCATCTTGTGCAGCTTAAAATCACACACTTCCCATCAATGCTGGTTATTACTCCTGTTTCCTAAAGAAAGAAGTGAGTGTGTTTCCTGGGGAGCTCATTCCTATTTACAGGCCCAAACTCACTGGAAGTTTCATTAAAAAGGCAAAAAATATTCAAGAAGATAGATGTCTGACTAGAGAAGACGAAACTCCATTCATACCCCATGAAGGTAAAAGTTTCAGCATAACTTTCCATATAGTAGCCATCAGAGAATCCCCACAGGCACACCCTACTGAACACAATACTGTAAGACATGGGGGTACAACATTTTGCTCCCCAGACTAATTACCGCTCCTGTATTTTCAGTCCAAACAGCACCCAGCCACAGTCACAAGCCTCAGCAGAAAACAAACCTCAGCAGAAAACAAACCTCAGCAGAAAACAAACCTCTCTGAATCCCTCCCTCAGGAGCCCTGAGTCTTTACGCAGACTGTTTGGGGTGAAGAAATGACAAACCTTTATGGGACAAGAGGGTGGGGTCTTTCACCCACCCACAGCAATTAAGGTTATTAAGATTTGTGCCGGGGTAACTGAGGCACATTGCACGTGCCAACTCTGTCACGACACGGGAAGTTATCTCCCATTTTGCAGATACGATCATCTTTCTTCCTTGCAGGAGGCTGCATAAAGCCCATGAGTACCAAGACACTACAGCAATGAGGATCAACCCAAGAACATGAGATAAATGCAGTATTCTGAGTGACGGAGAACAGAAATTAGCCACGTTTACCCCAGAAGTAACTTCCCTGATAAAAACAAAGTTCTGCCAGGATTGAGTTTGGCCAAACCATTTTGATATAGAGAGGAGCTTTATCCTGTGACAATGAGGTTTTTGGAAGATGACCTTCAAGGCACAGCTAATCTCCAGCAAGCTTAAAAGCAATTCTCAAGAGAGTTTCTTTTTAAGATGGAAAATAAACATCTGTAGTTTTCCACAGCAGCTAGGACGGGGACTGGGCAGCAACACAGCTAATCTCAGCTCTATGGCACAGGCACGAGGCTGCCTTTAGCGCTGACAGTCTGTTGCTCTGCTGACAAAAAAGGACTGAAATATTTGTTCGAGTGCTCTACTCTCTTCAGGTTTGATTTTAAGGTCTGACAGATAGGACTTGGGCATAATTTGCAACAGTTCGCAGGGACAAAAGGGAAAAAAAAAAAAAAAACCACAACCTTCCTCTGCCTCCAGAAATCAGGCAAAACCCCAGGCAACTGTAAATACTGAGATGTATTTATTTCTATTATTTAATGGCCAATCAGTGCCTTCTTTGCAGTCACTGGGTCTCATTCTTTTTTTCTAATGGGAAGATACCCACAGGGAAATTGCTACTAACAAGTGGCAGACCCTTCATTAGTCCCAGGAAAATATATTTGCAGTCAATCATAGCTTTAAGTAAGGATCTGACCCTGCTCCTAATGCAGACAGTGGCAAAACAGCTATTAGCTCCAGAGAACAGGAGGAGGCACCAAATATAGCCCGTTTGAACCTGGAGGCAAGTTGCTTGCAAGCATATCACAATTTCCATCAATCATTGCATACAGGGCCGCAAGGGACCTCGAGGGACTGACTGGTCCATCCCTTTACTCAAAAACAGGCAAACTGTTCCTAAACCGCTCCTGACAGCTGCTTGTCTAACCTGTCCTTACAACCCCCTACAACGCTAGAGGTTCCTCTGTTTCCCGAGGCAATATCTTGCCATGCTTATCTACCCTTAGCCTTAGAAAAGTTGGGATTTTATTTTTCCCTTCCTTACTGTCTGACCTAAATCTCCTCTGCTGTTTTACCTGCCTGGTGGATCCTTGCTCTGGGCATCGTTCTCTGAAGCCCCATACTGGTATTTAAGCTGGTGCGAAGAAGGCGAAAAGTTCAACACCTCTCAGATTTGGTGGTATTTCAGACCCACGTTGGACAAACTGAGGCCATCCCATAGCAGACCTTCAGATGGAACCTGGATCACCTTGGCTGGACCTTCACTGAACTTTGAAAGAACCCTTGCAGTTCTCCATCTCTGGCAACACAAAGCTGCTTTGATTAAACTCACCATTTCCCAGGACTGCTGCTTGAGGATGGTAATTGCAGCTTCAGGAGGGCTGACTTTCTGGTGTTAAACCTCCCAACGAGCTTTAAGAACAAGAAACAGCTGGAATAATCTGCTCAAAAGAGGCATGTTTTGAATTCATTATTTTTGCCAGCCTGTAGGGGGGAAATTGTTGGTGTTCTCAGTTAAACACCATTTGGCGACCCAGGACTCCTCCTATTACCTGCTGAGCCAAGTTAGCATGTTGCAAAATGCAAAATAAAATTTAATTTATTATGATTAAGCACCATGTGACAAGTAAATGGTCCCAGCACAGCAGTGGCCAGAATGACTTTCTTCCTGAAAGCTCTGTCTTCCCTCATCTAATACTTGTACTTGTTTATCTCCTTGATGTTTTTCTTCCCTTTTTCATTGTTTGACTCCATGTGGGAAAGATTACATATGTGTTTTCCTTCCCTTCAGACTTTTACTTTCCCATGCTCTAGCCTTTTTGTGTTTAAGTACTGAACATATTTTGTTGTGTGAAGAATAACGAGGAGGGAAATAAAATTTAAAAAGAAAAAGAAAAAAAAAAGTCTCCAAACCTAAACCTCTGTCTGAGTTTATTACAAAAGTGAAGGAGCTTCCCTTGATGGTGCTATGGTTAAGAGTCAGCCATAAAGAGCTCTCTCTGCTGCTGCAGGGAGTTATGGGGCAAGAAGCCTCCGCGTAAGCCCTTATCTCTCAGCAGGGGGACTCCTACCCTGCAGTTGTCCTACCCTTCTGCTTCACCTTTGTTTCTGGCTCAGAGACCCTATATAAACTTACAGACTTCATTTCTGTTGATTAGAAACACCAGGCTGAATACGTGTTTGCCCTGTTACTGTTTTACCAATGCTCTTTGCTCTCTCTGGACCACTCCTGCTTGGTTATTGAACTCCAGTTTTCTCTCTGCTGCAGCCTGGTCTGTAAGCTCCTGTGAGCTTACAGCAACTAAACTATTTCTTCTTGTATGCTATTAGTCTTGAACATGATCAAAAGCTCAGTAAGGGCAGCAGATGAGTCCTGCTGATTTCAGGGGACTTCAAGTCAAAAAGAGTCATTATCCTGACTAAGATTTAAGCATTAATCCTCATCGTTATAGTTTAACCTTGGTAGGCAGCTGAGCACCACTCATTAGGCACTAGGAAAATACAAATGGCAATAAATAATAAGTTTTTCTGGTGGAAACACAACCGGATTTAACAGTTGTTCAAATCGGTGTACGCTTCAGGGTAGGATATGAAATGGAATAAAATAAATATTTTAAGTGAAGTAAAAGTCAGACGTAATCTTAGACCTTCAAAGTGCTACAGAACATTGTGACTACCCTTGTCCTCCTCTGAAACAGCAGAGCTCCAGTGTTTTTTCATTCTTTAATGCCCCAGGTCTTGCAAGGCGGAGAGCTAGAACCAGCAGTAATACTGTTTTCCAGAATGATCTGCAAAAAGTTGACTTCTCTTCCCCCCGCCCCGGCTTTAATCCACTGAATTTCCCAATACCCACCTTCATAAAAATCTGGCCTTCTCATTTTCAGTATTTTGTTTATTTCTGTGTTTTATGCAACATAAGTGAAGATTATCATAAAAGCTGTTTATGGTTGAGGAAGGAATTTTATGTCTTAAATTCCCTATATAAAAAGGAAATTTTTTTGCTTGCTTGCTTGCGCGTTTTTGCATCTCAGCTCATTACTCTAAATGCTTAGCACATACTATCTCTCAAATGTTGACCGCATGAGCCAGCCAGGAACCTTCTACAACTTTTAGCTAGCTCAGATGCAACCAGGACTAGTATTTTTTTTTTATTGCCTCTGGAAGATTCTTGTGGCTTTTGCATTTGTGGGAGTGAGACAAAGAGGTAAATATATAACAACAACCGGATCGCTGCAGCACATATATTCTTTACTACTGGGAGCATAAGTAGTTCCTTTTAGTGAAAATAAATCAGTCTGCCTTTAGATAGAGGTTAAAAACAGGTCAGAAAGGAAAGCAAAACCTGTGGTGACAAACTTACCGTTCAAGCCCTCTGTCAGTTCTGCATAACCAAGTTTTCAGCTTTGACGCTGTCCCCGTTTCTGGCAGCGGGTACCTCTGCTGTGCTGGTACTCACTCAGAACTCACACGGGAAAACATATTTGTCTGTCTACTAGTAACGTACTCAGAAGGGGAGAGGAGGCTGCAGGGATTTAAGGGTGAAACAAGACTTTTTATGACTCCAATTCATATCAATCAAAGACAAAAGCAAACAATTCCAATATCTTATTTTAATGCTTTCGTTTATCTTGGAGTTTAGTTGCCATAAAAAGTGTATGTTTAAAATGTCCTTTGGGGAGTTACAGTCCCATAAACTCTTGTAACCAAGTGACATGCGATAATGAAACTACCTCTACAAAGTACAGCAAAATGAGATTTTTTTTTATTGTAATCATCAAGTAGTTTGCCTCGAGGTATTGATTGAATTATACATAAAGCTTATGTGCTGCTGGAAGAAAGAAAAGAGAAGAAAAGAAAAGAAAAGAAAAGAAAAGAAAAGAAAAGAAAAGAAAAGAAAAGAAAAGAAAAGAAAAGAAAAGAAAAGAAAAGAAAAGAAAAGAAAAGAAAAGAAAAGAAAAGAAAAGAAAAGAAAAGAAAAGAAAAGAAAAGAAAAGAAAAGAAAAGAAAAGAAAAGAAAAGAAAAGAAAAGAAAAGAAAAGAAAAGAAAAGAAAAGAAAAGAGAAAGGAAAAGAGCAGAAGAGAAGAGAAGAGAAGAGAAGAGAGAAAAGAAAAGGCAGAAGAGAGGAAGGGAAAGGAAGGTGGGAGGGGGCAGGGGAACGGAAGAGAGTAGGGGAATGGAGGGGGAAGGGTAGGGAGAGGGAAGGCAAGTCTTGGAGAGATATTAATTCTAACAGTGTCTTGTTAGAGAGACATGAAGCAAGTGGTATTATAAAAAAGGAAACAAAATGTTAATTTAACCATTTTTAAAAAAAAAGTTGAAGCATGTTAACCTTAAAACTGCATTTCCAGCTGATGCACATTCATCCAGGCAGATAGAGCCATCCATCTATTAAAAAAGTTATTTGTAAGCCCTTTGGGATGAGGCTTGTCACTGTCTCAATGCTTCTAAAAAGTTTATTGCAATGAGGACAGATTTTTTTCCCCCTCTGTTATCTAGACTCCTTCTTGTGAATTAAAATTCAGATTTTGAAGACGACAAAGTTATTGAATCTGCAACTCAGGTCTAGACTTCATTGAACTCCTTCATACAAATTCATTTTTTTGTGTTTTTATTTCAGGTCTCAGCATATCTAATTTCTCTGACATTCAGATATCACAATTATCCATGGAAATACAGCATTTCTGCACATAATGGCTAATGTGACATATGCAAATGTTTTCTTTCCGTATATAGCTAGAGCAATAGTGGAGCTACCACCGTAATTATAGCTGGGAAAATGAGGTTGATGAAGTATAATATAAAAAGATATAAACTTAGGCTACTTACTTAGAGTTAAGTTTTTACGGAATTCAGCTATCACAGTGGTACAAAGGCAAGACCAAATTCCCTGTTTGACTTCGGAGCTGTGCAGTTTTTTCATCTCCTGCCCTACATCAGAAGATGCTCTTTGCAGAACTTCTTACAAGCAAACAAAATAAAATCTAGGCTAAAAACTACAGGTCATAGTGTTTAATTGAATACATATTGGAGTTGTCTTTCCATAAAGGATACGTATGGAAATGCCCATGGGCTTCTTTGGAAGACACAAGAATTGTCCTCTTCCCAAAATGCTTTGTGACAGTGGAAAATTCCTTCTGCCATCAAAATTTGTCTCATTAATCATCTGAATTTGCCTGCTCGTCCTTCTCTTAGTATTAGTTTTGTTTTACACTGATGCAGTACAGGATCCTTCACTAATGGATATTTGCCCCCCCCAAATTTCCAGCAATTCATGACTTTTTCATAGACATTGTGAAGTTCTGGCCAAGGGACATCCCCTCCTATTTCACAGAGGGCAAACAACAGTGCCAGCCATGTGATGGAAAATATAGAAAAATGAGACATCTGACAGCATCCTTGAGCTGTGAAAAGTTTTCTTTTACTGACTGTCTTAGGGGGGAAAAAAGTTTCTTATCCTTAGATATATTTACACTTTCTCCATAGCTTTCTATGAACCTTCTGCCTAGCCAAACGCACTTCTGACAGCCACGCACAGGTTAAAGGTACCTGTTGAAGGAAGGTTTTTTTTTCCTTCTGCTCATATTCTAGCAGTGGCATTTAGCAGGGCTTCACTAGGCGCTCCATGAACCCGGGACACAGCAAAATGACAGTTGCCTCTGGCACTCGGTACCTGTCACCAGAGCAGCAATGATGAATGTTGCATTTGCCCTTCATGTCAGGGAGGACTTATTTTTTTGATGATCAAATGTAAAACTCGAGGAAAGTTTGAAAACAGTTAATTCAACAGCAGGGATTAAAAGGACACAGGTGGTAAGGAAGGAGGGGAAGAGGAATGCCACTTGCTCTGAAAATCAGCCAGCAGCAGGAGCAATCACAAAAACTTCAAGGTCCCCTCCTGCCCTGTCTGTCTGCTCCAAGCTCCACAGAAGTGGGAGGCGATGGGGTGGTTTTTTTGCTGGGTACCAGTGTGCGTGCAGCTGGGAGAGCCGTGAGGCTGGATGGATAACCCCACCCCAACCTTGTGTTCATGCCCACTCCCGCCTGATGTGCGCAGATGAGTTTAATTTTTAAACTGAGCTAAAATAACATTAAGAGATTGATAAGTGAGTAAAAGCGAGACAGATGCTTCGAAGGACAAAGTCTGCGTGTTTGCTTGTGTTTATTTCCGTGGGGCTCAATGACATCTTCATTAGTGAGTCGAACAGGCAACAATTCCAGGCAGCAGAACTTCATTATCTATACAGGGGGTTTTTTGGTGTTTTTTTTTTTTTTTTTTTTTAAGACAGTTGCCACAGTTTTGACCTGCATTAATAAAATAACAGTATCTGACCATGGTTTCAGGAGGTTTCAGGTTTCATGGTTTCTCACAGCGGTATGCACCTAAGTTCAATTCTTCCCTCCTTTCATCTAAACAAAAAGTTTCTTCCTTCTGGAGAGGAGATAAAATCAGCAGCCCCTGTTCAGGACATCCTCTCCACCGAGGTGTCTCTGCATGCGCCCAGGAGCTGGGGGACGAAGCTCTTACCGGCACATCCTCCTAGGCTGTCTTTGAGCTTAGGGCCAAGAACCATTCCCGGTAAGCAAGTTTGGATGTGGCCGCCCCATCTTGATCAAAAAATTGCTTCATTAACGTGGCTGCGGGCTGGTCTGTGCGACCGATGGCAGTCCCCGTGCGTTGGTGCAGCTGCAGCGATATGGAGATAGAAGGCATCACACCTCAAAACCCATCGGGCTGCCAGCGAGAAGTTTCCTGTCCTCTTGCAAGAACCATTCCCGGTAAGCAAGTTTGGATGTGGCCGCCCCATCTTGATCAAAAAATTGCTTCATTAACGTGGCTGCGGGCTGGTCTGTGCGACCGATGGCAGTCCCCGTGCGTTGGTGCAGCTGCAGCGATATGGAGATAGAAGGCATCACACCTCAAAACCCATCGGGCTGCCAGCGAGAAGTTTCCTGTCCTCTTGTCTGCTTATATATGGAGATAGAAGGCATCACACCTCAAAGCCCATCAGGCTGCCAGCGAGAAGTCTCCTGTCCTCTTCTCTGCTTAAAGAATGCAGTGCAATTAATTTTCTTATTTAAACTTAGACATAAAGCCCTTGTTCTGAGTTATGGCCCAGGGGCTATAGGCAGCAGAGCTGGATGCACGGGAATGCGGGGCTGATGGTTTTAGTTCCTAGGAACAAGGATGGCAGGCAGAGTTCATCAGTAACCTCCCTTGTTTTTAACAAAAAGGCTTTGAACTTTATAGTTTTTTAACAGAATATTTTGGGGGTCAGTCTACTGGTACGTGCCAGTTAGACGCTGTTTCATTAGAGCATCTCAACAAGCTTTATGCCAGGCATGCCTTTTGTCATGAAAGTCGCTATTTATTTTTGCTGCTTCAATCATCTATGGTACCGTTAGCAAAGTATTGGCTGAATAGCTCAAAATGAACCGCTTATCCATTGAACTCACCCACATCAGTTGCTTCTGCAATATCTGTCACTGCGTGTAATACTCTTACATGTATCTGTTCTGCAGAGTGGTTTGAGGTGTATCTGTCTATAGAGAAATGCACACTTATGCACATATGTTTACGGTTTCTTTCATGTTTTATAACTTTGGGCTGACTGCAAATGTTTTTCCATAGTTTCCAAAGATTCTCTTGCCTATAAAAAAATAATTTAGAATATCAAAAAGACTGATGATAATAATATAGTACCCCATTCTCAAACTGTTGCAAAATTATTTCTATAGAAATATTTCTCCATAAACTAGCTGAAAGACTGTCTAATAACTATCAGCTAGTCCTGGATGAAGTATTTTAAACTTCAGATTTGGGTAAGAAAGGAAATAAAGGAAGAAAAATAGTGACCATTTTCTCTAATTGGATCCATCACTGGCTTATAATGAAAGAGTACTTCACATCTCCCAAAGTTTGAAAGGTAGAAAAATATAACTTGTGTTACACAACAGCCTGAGATTTGCTATTCTTAAACAGAAAATATTAGAGCTATGTATTATAAACATCCCTCTCCATTTAAACGAGTCAGAAATAGCACTTTGACAAGCACTTTTCTTACAACGGTATGCACCTAAGTTCAATTCTTCCCTCCTTTCATCTAAACAAAAAGTTTCTTCCTTCTGGAGGGGAGATAAAATCAGCAGCCCCTGTTCAGGACATCCTCTCCAGCCAGGTGTCTCTGCATGTGCCCAGGAGCTGGGGGACGAGGCTCTTACCGGCACATCCTCCTAGGCTGTCTTTGAGCTTAGGATGTGTTGTATTGGTGCTGTACCCAGCTGAAACGCTGCATCCCGACGTCACAAGTGTAAGGGAGACACTGGCTCTAGAGGTCCTATTGGGATAAATTTTCCAGTGGACAGGGATCAGCACAAATGGAAAGAGGTTAATAAACTGGATCTGAAGTAGCTGTAGCCCAACTGCTGGCACCTCTCATTGTACCGTCAAATGAGAGGGGATGCATCACCCTCCCTCAGAGATGAGAGAATAAAGCCAATTCTGACTGGCATTCAGGAATTATGGTGACAAGGACCAGTTAAGCTTTTACAGGCTTTTTTTCAGAGTAAAAGCTAATTTTAACACACCTACGCACACTTTTTGTTGTTGTTGTTGTTATTGAGTGTGGAAAAGAAAAACCCATTTGTGTGATAAAGGACAATGATCTTAAGCAAAATTGCAGACTCCCTGTAAAACAAACTTTAGCTTCTTTAACTTGATTTTCCTGAGTGCACACACACACACACAAAAAAAAGACTAATTGCAGTCAATATGGCATTTTCCTTTATCGCGCACAAATGACAAACCCCGAGAACACAGAGGGCTGTAAAGCAGGTAGTTATCTGCTTTTCCCATAGGGGTTAGAGAAAATATCTTACTCAGTACATGGCTCTCTTGAGGCAGGAATACACTCACTTGCCAAAAGAACATAAGTTAAAGATTTTTAGGAGATTTTTTATTTCGGTTCTTTAGTGCCTTGCCATTAGCCCAGGGATTTCAATGCAAAAACTCCTGCAGTGGCAGGAACCAGGAGCTGAACGCCTATTACATATCTATTTATTAAAAAGTGGATTTGGAGGCACTACTGAACTGACAGCAGAGGATTTGCTAGTTTATTATTTAGACAGGAGCAGGTATCTTTATTCCCTGTCTAAAAGTCACAGTCTTCATGTGACCAACCAGTGTAGTGCTGTTTGACTCAAGAAAGAGAAGCTGTATCAGCAGCTGAAACCCAGGAGTTTCCCAAGAAAAAAGGTGGCTGAGGTGGCCTTAGTCCTCCAAGGGCTGTCACTGGCACCACTGCTTCTCCCTGCATTTGGCCCTAGGGCCAGGGCAGTTTGGGGGATGTGCACCTCCATATCTCGTTTTGTATTTGTGCCTCTCGGGGAAAGCAAAGCAGAGTTTAAAAAGCCATGGAGAGAAATAATAAGAAAGAGCTATGATGGCCCCAAGGAGTGTCATGGTTAACCCGGGCAAACCGCCAAATACCACGCAGCCGCTCGCTCACTCTCCCCCCCCCAGTGGGACGGGGAGAGAATTGGAAGGGTAAGAGTGAGAAAAACTCGTGGGTTGAGATAAAGACAGTTTAATAGAACAGAAAAGGGAAAATAATAATAATAATAATGATAATGACAGAATATACAAAATGAGTGCTGCACAATGCAATTGCTCACCACCCGCGCTGACAGATAACCAAGTAGCGATCGCTACTTCCTGGAACACGCCTACCATTCATATACTGAGCATGACGTCACATTGTTTGGAATACCCCATTGGCCATTCTTGACATAAAAATAGTTTCAATAGTTTCGGGACATGTTACACATTCTTAAAAATTGCCTAACAGGTTGGGTTGTGGGGTCAGGTCCCCAAACTCCAGTTGCAATTTAAACCTCCATGAGCTTCTTTGGGTCTTGTGCAGCCTCTGGTCCTTGGTAGGACCGGGTTTGGTTCATATGGCCTCCTGTGAGCTTGCTCTGGGTAGATTAACAGAGCACATATCCCTCTTCACGTGACAGCTCAACAAAGAGAGCATTAATGCATACTTTCCTGCCCAAACAGCAGCTCAGTTTCCACAGCCGTCTCTTGGACCTCCTGAGGGTGCAACTCTACTGTGATTTTTGATCTGCTCATTCTGGCATGAAGCAAGTATTTCAGTCCATAAGCCATCCTTGTGCAAAATTGACAATATTTTGTGCCAGTATCTACAGCTTACAGAAATCATGGATGGGGCCAGTTTTACTCAAAGGGTGTTAGACTTGAAGAGCACAGCAATGATCTAATTTGTACCAGCTGCCTGAGGACCGGACCTCACTGCTCTGGGCACATTGCAGAGGGATTGCAGCTGCAGATCACTCTCCTCTGCCACTTTCCAGCCATTGATCTGGTCACAGGTCCACTTTTTCTTATTACACCCCCTCTGAGCTTTTTTTGCTTCCCCCTGGTTCCAGGAGCTCCATTTACTTACATGAAATATTAGCAGGTGGGGGAGATGTTCATTACTAAAGCAGACTCCAGCTGAAACGGCCATATGTTGGTTTGTGAGCAGTGCCCCACACTAACTGGAAGAGCAGACACCTAGCTACTGTGCAAAGGCGATGACATATGGAGTTCAGCATGGCTTTGTACCCAAAACGGTATTTAAACTTTCAACCTTCAAGCAGAGACTCCAGACTGCATCTCATTTTGCTTCTTTCTTTCCTAATTTGTAACCAATACTTGATTTAGTAAATGCCAGAATTCAACTCCGAGGATGAATGAAAAAGCCTCAGGAAACTAGTGACCTCCTTAATAAAAGAATACGATAACTTTACTAGATTTAACATTTCAGGGATCTATAAAGATTGGATTGGAAAGATTTTTTTTTTTTTCTTCCTTTCTGCAGGGGGAAAATGAAAGCACCTGGACCACACAGCTGGTTACTAGGTACTATGTGCAGTGATAGAAACAGAAAGAATTGGCTTTCATTACGAGTCAGAAATAGGCTGGTAACACAAAAAAGACTTTTGAAATATCTGCCACAGAAGGCAAAAGGAATATTTGCTTCTTTAAATGGAGCACAGAATTTAAAAGCAAATATAAAATCCATCCCAGATGTTTTTCCTCCTAATTTACGCTCACTTTTGGCTCCCCCTTACAAAAAGTTTTAAAGCATTACCAGTTCCAATTATCTTCTTGAACTGTTTTCTGTGAAGCTGACATTACTGCCTTCCAAACAGCGAGTGGGGCTGATTCTCCCGGCACAAATTCACCGTCTGTTGAAGTCCTTGGGAATGCACCAGCTAAAAGTTGCTGCAAGATCAATACTCAGCACTATCTGATGAGGATTTTTTTGCAAAGCTTCACATCAACTGGATCATTCAGTTGGCTGAATTATCTATGTTCAGTGCTCAGACAGGGCATTATGAGATCACGACAAAGCAAAACCAAGGAATCTCTCAAAAAGCTTTTGTCACCTATTTATATTACTGCACTAAGGCTGGGATGCATCTCACCTGGGTTTAACCACACAGAAGTGAAGCATCTGACTTAGAGATCCCCCCTGGATTTCCCTATAATTAAGAGCAACCCATATAGTTAATAGAAACTCCTGGGGATAATTAATTTCTTCTTAGAATAGTTCCAAAATAGGTGCAATGAATTGCCCCCTGGAGGCAACTGTCTCTCCGTACTATCAATAAATGCAATACACATTATTAGCTTTGACTAGTTGCTGTAACTTTTTAAGTGAGGCAATTGTTTCCTTTTAGAATTTTACTTAAAATAAGCTTGAAATGCAGGATGAGCCGAAATGTCCTTCAAGAAACTTACTGGAAGCAGACATGAAGCAATTTGACTTTGAGATTTCACATTTATTTCCTGTCCTGGCTCACAAGATGAAAGTACAAATCTTAAAACCATGGACTGACCTTGCCAAACTCAATTTGGAACACTTGAACAGAATTTTTTTCCTTTTTTAGGCTTTGAAATGGCTTATTTTGCTTTGAGTTTGATAAGTTTAAAACTTTTAAAATCAAAAGAATAAAAGGTAATTTCTAAACTAAAAATTATGTATTTTTTCCTTCCGTTCTGCCAGAAATACTGTATTTCAATTATTCAAAAATGTAAATAATGAAATCATTCAAAACAGAGAAGCATTATCAATTTAAATTTCCAAGAATATTAATTCTCTGGTGATAATGCTTTACTAGAAAATTCCTGAATAGATCTACTCGATGCAGAAATTTAAGTGTTACAGAGAATATATAAAGAGTCTGGAATAAATGAGATCTCATCAGTTTGTTAAGGTTGACTGCTATTTGTAAGATTGTTTTAAAATTTGATGATGAGAAGTCTTTGTTTATCGAAAGACAGCCAGAGGGGACTGGTGATGATCGCTCCTGTCTTTAAACACCCCATTATCCTTGATCCAAAATGCAGACCTCATTGTTCAGTGCAAGCAATGTCAGGCTGAGCTCCACAAGAAATGCTATGAATGCTTCTAAGCATTTTCTTCACTGAAAGACAGCTTGTAAAACCCAGAGACTAAAGAAAGTGTTTTTCAAAAGTATCAAGAAAAGCTATAGTTCACAAATGCATCTCACATCGGAAATGTTCCCACTAAAGACAATGGGAAAGCACATGTAGGACCACCAGTTCAGGCTCTAATGCAAGGTTACTTTCAATGCAATTGCACACAAGTGAATTTATTTAGATGCAATAAGCATCTGCAAGGTTGGCCCTTTTACACAAATATCGCTTAAATTCCACAGAAAAGAAACTTCCTCTGGGGTGAACCACAACAATCATTGAACAGCTAAGTGGAGAGATGGGGGAAAAAAAACCCACAAACAAATCAAAGAAAAGACTTGAGGGAGAGCCACAATTCACACCGGCATGAAAAAAGCTGGAATACAGCCAGGCTGCCAGATTTGGTACCCCATGCAAAGTGATTTGGAAAGAAATGATGTAATGTGTAACTTCTTACGTTAATACTACAGAAACAATATATAAAAACACAGCATTTCAGTTTTAATAGTACCCTGTGCTTCTGTTTTAACTGTTCCCTCCCTATGTGCATGAAAAGAATCAAAAATAGATAAATAAATTGAATTTTACAAAGGGCAGAGCTTTGAATTATGTTGGAATCTTGGGAGCTGCTCAGGAAAGAGATTTTCTGCTGGGGACAGGAAGCAAAAGCTGTCTCTCTCGGGTTCATTTGAGACCGAGAAACTGTTTTGCTGCTGGTCTAAGGCAGAACCTGAAACAGGTTCATGACTCCAAAGTCCAGCTTCACACATCCTTTGAGTCAATGAAATATTCCTCTCCCAAACCAGAAAAGCAATCCCATCTATTTAAGGAAGGCCAAACCATGGTATTTATACTCTTACCCCATATATCCCCACTCATTTCAAGGAAAACCGTAATTAATGATACCTAGTACCACCTTCGGAGAAAAATACTTGGCAGGAGGGGTCAGTGTCATTATTTCCACTTTACAAACAGGAAGAACAAGGAACAGATTCCATACGTGTGTCAGGAGTCTTGAGTCGATGCTTTCATGCTAAGCCACAGTGCTTGCTCCTCAACCTTCCCATGCCTCCCAAAATCACCTTTCCATACCTGCAATCATCATTAAGCCTACCATACCTGTATTTCTTATGCATATCCAATCTGATTCAGGTAGAATGTGTCCTTATTTTTATTTACTGTTGGACCAAAACATTCACAAACGCATTGAGACAGAGCCCATCCTTCTGTTCAGTGCATTTTCTGCATGCAGACACTGCATCCTGGCCCACAGCTGGAGTTAGTGCTTTACAATGCATTGTTCTGCGATCATTCTGTCTGATTTTAAATAACGGGGGAATTCACAGCATCAATTATAGCAATTTTAGTAAGGCATAAAATGCCCTTTCACTGATGTTGTGTTAGTATGGATCTACTGTGCGTTTCAATTACAGTTGTTCCCCCGATGTGAAGCACACCTCCTTTGGACCTATAATTCATCTTATTACAAGCAAGTCTTGAATTTATAGCAGGACTTTGCTGGGAAAAAAAAGCAAAAAAAAAAAAGAGAATTTGAGAATCACGAATGATCCGGAGCACCTACTTCCAAGGCTGTAAGAACTTTTTTTTGGACAATCAATAGGGAGAAGCGTTTGCAATTTCTAAATTAGATGAAGCTCTCGCTGTAAGTTCTACAAGTAATGTATTACCTGTCTCTCACCACCCTATAGAGGCTGGCATCCTTACCACCTCTCTGCTTATTAACTTCTTTCTCCGCTCTGAGCAGACCAGCTACCTTTTTTCTCAGACCGACCGATCAACATAATGAAGTTAAACTCAGAGCAATTGCTCTTAACCCGTGGGCGACTTTGACGTCTGCTGCTATTTCAGGCTGGATGAGAGGGCTGTAGACCTGAGAGCCTGCCGGTATTTGTTGTTGTTGTTGTTGTTGTTTGCCTGTTTCCAATACAACATTTGCCCTACCAACTTAGACCAACGCAGTCAGGCTCGGAGAACCCTTTTGCTCGGGGCGCTTGGGGAGGAATTTGGGACGCCCGTGCGAAACACTGCGACCTCCCCTGCAAACCCTGTTTATTAGGTAAAACCAGACAAACGGCGTACCAAGTCCTGTTGCTGCAGAAACGAAGACGTATTTCCCCAGGGCCTTGGTGGAAGGTGGGTTTCCAGCTCCAAGTGCCACCGTGAAACAAGACTGACAACTGCTGCGAGGAGGGGACCGAGCCCCACGTGCTCAGCCTCCCTCGGTGGTGGTGGTGGCAGACGGGACGTGCAAAGCCTCTCTGGGTGGGCAAGAGGCAGAAACGTTGGGAACGCAGCTTATTTTCCAAAGGACACCATTGTTTACTGTGTTTGCCTATTTAACCATATGGTACTTGAGTAAATTCACATCGTCCTGGGCTCGAGCTGTTCAGCAAAGCCCTGATACTGCTGCTTGGAAAGCTGCAGAAAGAGCATCCATTGGCAGACTTTGGAAGCATAATGTACTTCTTGCAAGAAATTAATACAGCAATTGATAAGTATAAACACAAAAAGGTAGTGGTTTCTACAGACAGGGAATATTTGACAAATCACCAGAAAATGTGCGGATCGTGGTTTATCAAAATACAGAATGGTTTACATCAAGCTGAGTATATTTTAAACTTTCTTTTTGATCACAAAATACATTATAATTAAAGTAATTTAATTTTTTTTAAAACTGACCAACAGTCTGGTTATAATAGTCTGGTTCATCCAAATTTCATCTATGAATCCTGCCTCTAAAGAAAGCTATTTTATTACTTTTTATTAGAATTTATCATTATAAATCACCTGTATTGCCATAGTGCCCAAAGCTGTAAATGAAAATTATAATTACGTTGAGTATTATGCAACTTTTAATGGGCTTTAGTCCTAACCTGAAGGGGTTTCCAAAGGAGACACTTAATTTTTTATACCCATTTATTGTTTGGTCTCTTTACTTTTATCTTAAGTAGGTAAGAACTGCACTGAGACTTTCCGGCTCATTACACATGTGGGAATAAAAAAATCCCCAAATCTCTCCAACACTGGTTCGAATGAAACGGTCACTACATGAACACACAGAGAGAGGCTGCGGAGCCCCTGCGAGGATGTCAAGAGAGTAGTTTTTCCTCTGTCTTCCTTTAACCTTATAAATAACCCAGGAAACATGACAACTCTGCAGCCGTGTGAGCAGATACTGATGGATCTCCCTAGCACTCAGACGATGCTTTCTTTTTTCTGAAACTGCTGCTCATTCAGAGTCACATTTACTCGCCTATCCTCAGCAGCTAGTATTTCAACAAATAAAAATAGGTGGTACTAATCCCATGAAGAGATTTGGCAGTCTCAACAGACATGATGGCTAAGGTAGTATCCTTATTTCCCTCGACTGATGGGAAACCGAGGAACTGGCGCTGAAGGCTGGGTCTGGCCGAGGCTGTGTGTGGGACCGGCTCTCCCGCTGAGGTCAGTCCAAGGATCCAAATTGTGCAGCCAAGGCAGGAGGAGGGCTGGGTAAAGCCTCTTTCTCCTGATTTGTAAGATGAGGACAGGGCTACACAGCTTGTTTGAGATTTACAGATGGAGGGTACAAAGGCAAAATACTACTATGAGAGAGGAAGCAAGCTTTCTAACCCTCCCCCTGGGGGAAAAAAAATGAAGAAAATGAAGAAGAAAAATACTGCTTTATTTTGCAGTATTTTGCAGAAGTAAATATTCTTTCTTAGTCGAGAATAAGGAGTCACGGAGCACCCTTCAGGAAAAATGGCATTTAAGACATGCATCCGCTTGCCAACTGGGAGCCCTCGGATTTAATACCAAGAGAACAGCGACTGCTGCAATGTCCTCACTTGCAAACCCTCCCTACTGTAGCGTTTGTTCTTACACGTCAACACCTCTAGGCCGTATAGGTGCGACATATGGATGCACAGACACGCTACAGACAAACTGCTATCTTTGGATCCTCTTCCTGTTTCCACAGTAACCTTACAGAAACAGCTAGCAGTCAATAGAGAAAAGCAAAGGCAGGGATAAATCATAATATTAGGTTAGGGAGGAACAGACCTTGAATACTGAGCGACTGATACACAGCGTAATACGATTTAGGGTGTTTATTATGCTAACCCAGGGCAGGAGTGCGCAGGCATATGATGCGGCATTTACGACACAGGTTTGCTGCTGGTTAAGCAGGAGCGCAGATGAGGGAGCAGGTACAGAGGTCTTTACGCTCGCAGATTGTTTAATGGCTTAAACCTCCTGCTAAACTGAGCTGGGCTTTGCTTTGTACACGGCGCTTCCACACGCCGCTCCAAGAAGTGACACCGAGACATTTACAAACAGACGCCCCATCGTTATCGGCGGACTTTGTACGCTAAGGTTAGTTCAGGGAAAATAACAGTAACGAGAAAAGACCGATCAAATATGTTAATTCAGGAGTGTCAAACTCTTAGTATGAATTGGTGCTCATTAGTGTGACAAGTGTCACGGTAATTGAGTCCTTTTTTGGTAGCTGTCAGTATATTGCTGTGGATTTCACAAACAGTTTTTCTCCCAAAACTGTTTCTCTCTAGAGAGCAGTTTAGGCAACGGTCAGATGAATTACCTAGTGAAAATTGAAAACTGCTTTTTCTATTAGTCGCTCAAGCGGTAGTACTCCAAGTAAGGAGCCTCAGCAGCTCTAATCCATTCTCCTCCACATCATCAAATCACTTTGGATCCACGTGGCAGCGAGTGCAGGGTCTGCAGGTACCCCGTGCTTGTTTTAAAACACTTAATTCTCAAACGAAGCACTAAAATTGTAGCTGCAGTAACATGGAGAATCACGTTTATGGCAACTCCGCTCCAAATATTTACTCAGTATTGCTCAGTCTGGTTTTGCAATGAGATCAGGTTTCATGCTACTGGTGTTAACCTAAAGATTTCAACGTTAGCTCCTGCACACTAGCAAATGTAGAGGGAACAACAGCATTGACATCAGCTCCACTCTGTAAGAAAATTGGCGCTTTGTCAGAACATTAAAAAGTCCCATTCCTGGGATCAAAGCCTATCTAACTTGACTCAGAGTGACATGTCAAATTGGAACTCTAAGAC
>NW_009226222.1:44255-47315 GCF_000690835.1 Fulmarus glacialis | reverse complement strand
GCTGTTTGTTATTTTAAAATCCTATTTGTCTCTCTAATACTTTTTCTCCCTGACACCAAACAAAATAATGTTGTTTTAAGATGGATGTTGATCATTACATCACTGCTCTCCCTGGAAGAAATGCATGTGCCTAAAGCCCAGTAGGACACGTTGTCACTCAGCTGGACTCATTAGCATGGCAGCAATTTTGCATTTACATCTCTGCGCAGCTCCTAGGGAACGGTACCTCCCGTTTGCCAGTTCAGAGCCCAGCGTGTGTCTGTCAGCAGCTGACAATGTAGACAAGCCCCTAAAAGCCAGGCCATCCTTCAAATAGCAGGTGAAACGGGCAGCTGCAGAGGCAGTGGCAGCTTTTGTTGTGCAGAGGACAAGGGCTGAGTGAGTAATTCCGGATAAAATCTCTTGATCCTTTGCAGATAGTCTCTGTGGTCTTGGAAAAATATGTATCAGCACCTGATCCACAGAAGCACGTAGGTGTCTGGGGTTCAACTTTACATAGAATTTAATTGCCTGATTATACAAGCACTGAGGTCATTTCACTTCTCCCTGTCGTGACCAACCAAGGTAGGAAAAAGGTCAGCAGGAGACTCAAAATAGAGCTTCTTCGTCTTTTCGTGCTTAAATCCTCTGAAAAACCTTGCTTTGCAGATGGACTCAGAACACACTTCCAGCACACAGCAAGCACTGAACTGAGGAGCCACGGTAATTTTCATCATTAATGTGGCTGGTGGGAGCACCATCTCCTGCTCCGAGCCACAGCTCTGCGCTCCGCACACTCAGACAGAAGAGAAATGAGCTTCCATGCCTTTTTTTTTTGTGGAAGAGCTTCAAACTCCTTCTCTGTAGGGGATGCCAGGCTTTTGGTTAAGCCTAGGAATAGCAAAAAGGTGATGTGCATGGGGGAGCCTCTGTTCTTTCTGCATTTGTAACAAAGAAGCCAAGATTTTGGGCGTCAATGAGCAAGGAAACAAATTTATGTAGACATGCTTTGGTGCAAAGAACCTCATGAGCAGCTCCCGGTCAGGGATGGAACTGGGGAGTCGGGATATTTTAGGAAAGCCTGTCTTGATCTCATTCAGGTTTTGTCCCCCGAACCCAGCAGTGAGAGGGGATCACAAATATATTTTTGGCATGTCTGAGGTATCCTTTATATCTTCAGCATCTGCTCTGGATTCTAGGAAGCCCAATTGCAGGTGCCTAACAGTTCCCATGACGTCCACAGAAAACAAAGGCCCTACCCCAAGTTATGAACTCTGCCATGGAGCTGGGCACATGGTGCCTAGGTGTGTGTGGGATTTGCCCAGTAGCTTCTCTTGGCTTCCCAATGTGGGCTTTGGGAATTATTTCTTTACTTTACCTCCGGGGTCTGTTGTAGTACTAGTATGTTAACAAGTCCTTTGCAATGACAGCAAAACAGCCAAGGAAACCTCTAAGTTCAGGAGAGCCCTTCGGAATAGGCAGAAAGGCTTTGCAGAGTGAGTCAAAACCAAATTCCTTAGACTGAAAGAGAGGCTTCAGACAAAGTTTGTTTTCACAGGAAAAGTGAGAACCTACAATTTCAGCAGCATTTCGCAGGTTTCTCTGGTCTTTCTAGGAAAGCACGTGAAGGGATAGCTTCACAACTAACAGGCACTCTCCAACAGACTATAGGCTGGTAAGTGATGTTGCTAAATGAACGATGGTGCTTCTGCTCTTTCCAGCACAGGTTAGTGCAGATGCACTTGAAAGACTGGCCATTTTGCAATAAAAGAGTTGAATGGGCTTTCGTCTTTTCAATCAATTCAAGGTTGCTTTTTATGAAGGAATATACATTCCCTCTTTGACCTTACTAAAAGCGAGGAGGTCATTGTGTAAAAAAAGATAATTAATTTTTCAGGGTTTTTATTAGGAAAAAAAATGGTAAAGGAAGTGCCCAAAATGTGCAATTAACAAACATTAAAGAAATAAAATATTGACCCTAATTTTTCCCTTTATCTATTTCCTCCCAGTTCCAACATTTGAAGCAATAAGAGTGGCTAACAATCAATGGGTTCCTAATGAGAACAGCTCACACTACACCCACAATAATCATCTTTCGAAAAATCAATAGGGAAGGAAATGTGAAAACAATTTGATATAAGGTGCGACTTCCTTTATTGCTGTTTATACTTATATACAAGATCCCCCTCCCCCTGCAATTTCCCCCACCTTAGAGGCAGGAAAGATGTCTCCATCTTGGAAGATAATCATATAATTAAGATGTATGAGATGTGCCTGCCTGTGACACGTGAAATAAAAATATAATAAAGGAAACAATGCAAGCATGTATAAAGGGCCTCCTCACCCTCAGCAATAGCATTTGCTGCCATGAACAATATTCTTAATCAGAAAAAATAGTCCTTCATAATAATCATGCTGCATACAATGATATTCACAACAGACCTAGGATGGCATGGCTGAGGAGGTATCAAAATACAGAAGCAATTTTGCTATGAAATACCTAGGAAATTACATCCTGAACCTCTTCCTGCTGTGGATGTTTCTGTCAGGACTGGGTCATCACTGTTGATCCAGTTTTCACAGGAAAATAATTTAATAAAAATGGAATGAACGCAGAATTTCAACCTAGTTCCATAGATATAGATTATATCCCATGACTCCAGGGTGATACTGTGTAAGCTTGGAGAATCTTTGAGTCTATTTCATAAATGTCACAAAGCGAATATCCAGGAACTGAATATTTCCATGGTTGTGATGAAGGATAAAAGTGGTTAATGCTACCTTTCCTATGCCCATCCCTTTGACCTTTACCCATCCACCACCTCAGCACAAGAGTCTGTTTTTAATTTGAAGTTGAGAGCATGAAAAGATTGGCTGCAATGAACACCCATAATAAGATATAAACATTTTGAATAGGCTGAGATTGGGAAATGCAGGGACTGCATTTCCATCTGCAAACTACCAGGCTTGATGTGAAAGTTGTGGGTATAATCAAAGAAATCTTCACAACCTGCTACATAAATAATGTTGGTTACGATGCCATCTGAAGCTAGCTCAGATTAGTCCCCTTTTGCCAGGCAA